>NC_138187.1:74677774-74877774 GCF_964194105.1 Spermophilus citellus | reverse complement strand
TTTATTTTACCCTAATAAACTGTATTTTTACCAACTTTTAGAATTTGTATGTTTTATATCATTCTTTCCCCCACTATTTAGGTAATTGCTGTTAGTACTATAAATGGTGTGGTTGATACCTGCTGTGTACTTTAATGCCAAGTCTAGTTCAGACCTATTTATTATTGCTGTTAACAATTGTTGACCACAACACTCCTTTTTTATGGCAATTAGTGTTGTAGATTCATAGCAAGCACTCAGTGTTTAAAGTTGTATATTGTTTACTACTCTTGTCCCTATTGTTTGTTCTCCCTTTTCTGTGAGAGGCTGGG
This sequence comes from Spermophilus citellus, assembly GCF_964194105.1. NCBI lineage: Eukaryota > Metazoa > Chordata > Mammalia > Rodentia > Sciuridae > Spermophilus > Spermophilus citellus. The sequence goes on along the minus strand of NC_138187.1, from coordinate 74,877,463 downwards.
AATCCACTGGGACACTATGAGTTCACAGCGTAGAAATTCTGCTGTTGAGCTAAATTCAGCCAAAAGACAGGGTCCCTTGCTCCACACACATACTAATCACATTCAAATTTTAACAATATTTTTTCACATTTTTTTAATTTGTTTTAATTAGTTACACATGACAGTACAATGACCTTGACGTATCATATACTTGACAATATTTTAATATAACAAATAGGGGAAAGAAAAAGCCTAAATCAGTTATCGGGCCACAAGAAGAAATGGTTGGGGGTTGGGACTCAAGTTGCACTCGTTGTTATCCATTTATACTAGAAACTAAAAGAATTCATGACAATAAAGTGGGTTCCAGAGAAAATACTTGAAGAATTACTACACAGAGAAGAACTCAGTTTAAAAACTAACTCCAATGCTCACAAATGAAAGAATTTTATTTAAAAAGTAGCCAAGCAAATGAGTAACAGGACCAAATGAAACATTAGAAATAAATTCAGACAGCAGGAATTAACAAACATCTCTATAATAACAGTGAGTGGTATCAACTCTCCAATTAAAGACATAGAGAGGAAGAATGGATTAGAAAACAATACCCAACTATGTGCTGTTTCCAAGAGACCAGCCTTACTTGCAAAGTCAGCCACAGGCTGAAAGGGAAAGGATGGAAATTGATATGCCATGCAAATGGAGCCTAAAAACAAGCAGGAGCAGTTACTCTCATAGCTGACAAAGCAGACTTCAAGCCAAAATCAATCAGAAGAGACAAAGAATGTCACTTCATACTGGTAAAAGGAGCAATATAGCAAAAAGTTATGATTGGTAATAAGCATTTATGCTCCAAATGTCAATGCATCTAATTACATAAAACAGACACTACTCTATGCAAAGACTCAGAGACTAGTACATGATACTGGGTTATTTCAACATACTTCTCTCACCAATAGATAGGTCATTCAGTCAGTAAAAATTATTCAGACCTAAAAATTATTATAATTCAAATGGACTTAATAGATATCTACAGAGCTTTTCATCCAACAAGAGCTAAATTCACTTCCTTATCAACGGCTTGTGAAACCTGCTCCAAAACAGACCATATTTTTAGGCAACAAAGGAATTCAACAAATGCAAAAGTGTCTATATAATTCCTTGTATCTTGTCTGATCATAATGAGATGAAATAAAAAATCAGTACCAAATAAACTATTTAAATACATAAAGATTGAATGATACACTTGAGAATTATACATGAGAGATGGAAGTCGGGAAAGAAATTTAAAAACTCTTAGAATCAAATTAGAACAGTGATACAACACCAGAATCTCTGGGACACTATGAAGGCAGTCTTAAGAAGAAAGGATTTTTTGGTTGGGTTTTTGTTGTTGTTGTTTGTTTGTTTGTTTGTTTGTTTTGTACCAGGGACTGAATCCAGGGGTATTTCAACACTAAATCAGATCCCCACACCTTTTTTTGTTTTTCTTTTTTAGGTTTGAGACAGGGTCTTACTAAGATGCTGAGGCTGGCCTCCAACTTGCAATTCTCCTGTCTCAGCTTCTCAAGGCACTGGGATTACAGGCATGTACCTCTGTGCCCAGTCTAAGAAGGAAGCTTATAGTTACAAGTGCCTATATAAGAAAATTGGAAAGATCCCAGATAAACAGCTTAGAGATGCATCTCAAGACCCTTGAAAAACAAGAACAAAAACATTCTAACACCAATAGAAAGAAGGGAATAATTAAGATCAGTGTAGAAACCAATGAAATAGAGGTTAAAAAATTAATACAATGGATTAATAAAACAAAGACTTGTTTCCTTGAAAAGAAATAATATTGATAAACTCCTAGCCAAACCCAAAGAACAAGAGAAAAGACTCAAATAAATAGAATAAGGGATGAAAAGAGATAAATCACCACAAATATCAAAGATATCTAGAGGATCACTAGGGATATTTGAAAATTTACACTGTAAAAAATTTGGAAACCTAGAAGAAATGGATACATTTTTCTAGATACATATGAACTGCCAACATTGAATCAGAAGAATATAGAAAACCTAGAAATCCTAAACAGACCAATAACAAGCAGTGAGATTGAAGCAGTAAGTTTTTCAAAAGCCTCCCCAAAAAAAAAAGAAAGAAAAAAGAAAAGCTCAAAACCAAATGAATTCTCAGCTGAATTGTGAGTCCTTTAAAGAAGAATTAATGCAAATTCTCCTCATAGTATTCCACAAAATAGAAGTGGAGAATTCACAATTTAATTCTATGAAGTCAGATCACACTAATACCAAAATCAGGTAAGTACACATCAAGGAAAGAAAACAACAGATCAATATCACTGTTGAAATTAGATGCAAAAAACCTTAATATAAATATTAGCAAATCATATTCAACAAGATTATACACCATGACAAAGTTGGTTTCATTCCATGGTTGCAAGGACGGTTACCATATGCAAATCAATAAATATAATTCACCACAGAAACAGAATTAAGGACAAAAATCACAGTCATCTCAATAGATGCAGGGCAAACTTTTGATAAAATTCAGCACTTACTCACGAAACAAAACACTGAAGAAACTTGGGATCGACAGAACTTACCTCAACGTTGTAAAAGTTATATACAACAAACCCAAAGCCAACATCACAGCAAATGGGGGAAAACTGAAAGCACATCTTTAAAAGAACAAGGCTAGGGTGTCCACTCTGACCATGCCTGCTCAATACAGTACTAGAAGTTTTAGCCAAAGAAGTTAGAAACAAGAGAAGAAGATGAAATGAATAAAAATTGAGGCAAGATAGATTCAGGACTCATCTCAGGCCCCACCCTCTCCTCAATTAGCAAAGCTGATGTGAGCCTTTTCATCCTGCACCATTGCTTTTACTGGAGGAGCTAACTTCCACAAAATGTCAACGAAAAAAAATTTTTTTTTTATTGCCCAATCATCTAAAGGAGCATGTGCAGAGATACCCAAGTTTGACCTATGATAACCTAGAAGGGAAAATCCCCTACTGTACTACCCCATATATATTACTTGCAGCTCATACACCTAATGTAAAGCCTGGAAGAAGCTTTTGGTGGTTGTGCAATAAGAATTATGCGTAAGGCACAAGAATCTGTCAATTACTTGTTTTTTAGTTTAAATCACTCCTGGAAAAAATCTTGCCAAAGGCAAACAAAGAACACAGAAGTGCATATAAGCCCAAAGCTCTCTGATGGGTGGGCAGATGTGTTTGTGATGCTACCATTGCAAGGCTGCAGCATATCTTCCTCCAATAAATTCTCTTTACTGCTTTTGGTTGTCTTGAACTCTCATGACCCACACATCAACCATCTTCTAAAGGTCCCATGACAAAAATGGAGGAAAAAGTCAAATTATCACTGTTTGCTGACTATATGATCCTATGCTTAGAAGATCCAAAAAAGCTCCATGAGAAGAAACCTAGAACTAATAAATTCAACAAAGTAGCAATTCACAAAATCAACAAACAAGAATCAATAGCTTATCTATATACCAACAATGAATCTGCTGAGAAAGAAATCAGGAAAATAATACCATTCACAATACCCACCCACCCCCAAAAAAATGAAATATTCAGGAATAAATCCAACCAAGGAGGTGAAAGACCTTTACAACAAAAACTATAGAACACTGAAGAAAGAAACTGAAGAAGACATAAGAAGATGGAAAGATCTCCCATGCTCATGGATAGGCAGAATTAATAACATTTTAGTAAAAATGGACATATTATCAAAAGCAATATATAGATTCAATGCAATTCCTGTCAAATTATCCTCATGACATTTTTCATAGAACTAGAAACAACAAAAATCCTTTGAAAGAATAAAAGTTCCAGTATAGCCAAAACAATTCTAAGCCAATATTTAAAAAAAATATATGTGGCAGGCATCACAATAGCTAACTTCAAATTATACTACCAAGCTGTAGTAACAGAAACTGCATGATGCTAGCATAAAAACAGACAGACCAAGGTAACAGAATAAAAGACACAGAAATAAGCCTGCACCAAAACAATCATCTGATCCTTGACAAATGTGCCAAAACATACACTGGAGAAAAGATGGACTTTTAAAAATATGGGTACTGAGAAAAATGGTTATTGGTACCCAGAAAAAATAAACTAAAATTTTATCTCTTACCTTACACAAAAGCCAACCAAACTGGATCAAAGGCCTAGAAATTAGACTAAAAACTATGCAACTCCTAGAAAAAAAAACATAGGGTCAACTCTCCAACATATAAGTGCAGATAATGACTTTCTCAAGAGAACTCCTAAAGCTCAGGAAATAATACCAATAACTAATAAATAAGATGGCTATCAACATTGAAAAAATTAGGAAAATATGTGATATGAAATTCATCAGATAATATATTTGCTAGAGATTACTTTCCTATCTTCTAATAAAGTAATGGTAAAAGAATAAAAACAAAATGGATGGCATCAAATTCAAAAGCTTTTACATGGCAAAAAGAAAAAAAACACAAGAATGTGCAGAGAGAACCTACAGAATGGGGTGAGGGAGCTATTCTTCTGACAGAGAATTAATATTCAGAATATATAAAAAAACTCAAAAAAAATTAACATCAAAAAACCCCAAACCATCTAATTAATGAATTGACAAATTAAACAGATACTTCTCAAAAGAGGAAATGCAAATTATCAACAAACACATAAAGAATATTCAACACTTTTAGCAATTAAGTAAATGCATATGAAAACTACACTAATATTTCATCCCAACCGGTTAGAATGGCAGTCACCAAGAATACAAACAATAATAAATGCTGGAGAGGAGGTTGAGGAAAAGGAACACTTTTATGCTGTTTGTGGGATTGTAAATTAGTACAACCACCATGGAAATCAGTAAGGAGTTTCCTCAAGATAAGAAATGGAACTACGGACGGCTGAGGTTATGGCTCAGCAGCAGAGCGCTCACCTAGCACGTGCGAGGCCCTGGGTTTGATCCTCAGCACCACATGTAAATAAGTAAATAAAATAAAGGTATTTTGTCCAACTACAACTAAAAAATAAATATTAAAAAAAGGAAGACATGGAACTACCATATGATCTAGATATACCACTTCAGTATTTATCCTGAAGAACTAATGTCATCATATTCTAGTGTCACATGCATACCTACCTTTATAGCATCACAATTCACAATAGCCAAATTATAGAACCAGCCTAGGAGCCTGTCAATAGATAAAGAAAATTTGATATATATTCAATAGAGTTTTATTCAGCCATAAAGAGGACCAAAATTATGTTATTTGCAGGAAAGTAAGCCAAACTCAGAAAGTAAGCCAAACTCAGAAAGTCAAGGGTCATATGTTTTCTCTCATATGTGGAAGCTAGAGGAAAAAAAAAAGAAAGAAAGGTTATGATGGGAGGGGGAGATCCTCATATCTCATGAAAATTGAAGGGAGACCAAAAGAATATAGAAAATGAACCAGGGGAAGGAGTGAGGGGAGGAAATACTGGTGAATAATATTGGCCAAATCATATTGCTATATTAGGTTCATGAAAAAATCTGGAACAACAACTCCCACCATTATGTATAATTATATGGAAAAAAATAATTAGAAAGAATAAAGGAAAAATTGCATGAGATAGAGAAAATTACATTGAATGACAGAGATCCATGCTAACAAATCCCAGCACCACCACTTAGTAGCTCTATCACTTGACAAAGTTAATCTCTGCTTTAAGTTTCTGTTTCTTCATCTATAACATGAGAACCTTAGCACTTCCATGTCACTGGCTTGTCATCAAATTTAGATTTAATAACACAGAATGTGTAAAGCTACTAGAATAGTGTTTAGTAGCTCGTCTTTTCTATTTTATACTGATAAAAGAGAGCAATGTTATAGTGCTCATGAGACTATGAAGAAATTGTTTCATAGTTCCCTGAAATCATAGATAAACTGTCATCTATTTAATTCATGTGTGGCTGCCTACACCCATACACAGAAACTAAAGACTGGAAGAGGATTTCCCAAGAGAAATTGCTAAAAGATTTAATTGTTGGGGCTGTTGGGGTTGGGGATGTGGCTCAAGCAGTAGCACGCTCGCCTGGCATGTGTGCGGCCCGGGTTCGAGCCTCAGCACCACATACAAACAAAGATGTTGTGTCCACCAAAAACTAAAAAATAAATATAAAATAAATATAAAATTCTCTCTCTCTCTCTCTCTCTCTCTCTCTCTCTCTCTCTCTCTCTCTCTCTTTAAAAAAAAAAAGATTTAATTGTTGTCACAAAGCAAGATATTCTAGCACAGGAGGAATACCTGAACCAGGATGTTAAAAATGAAATCTGTATAGACACCAGAATACAACATGCACTAGAGGGTAGAAACCAAGGACTACTCTCCTCCTCACTCTCAATTGCCTTAAGTGATTGGAACCTTGACCTTCAAAGAGATAGTTTAGGGTAGTGGTTAGAAGTATCAATTATACAGTCAGACAGATCTAGGGCCAAAGTCTTCCATTCACTGGTTGGCTGACTTTGAGAAAGTTGCTTAATCTCTCTAATCAACAGTTTTCTCTTGGGGATAATAATGGTAAAGTCATTAAGATAGCAGTTTCATGAGGTGACATACTCATATGAGGTGGTATCGAGTGAAATGAAGTCCATATATAATGCTCTCAGAACATAATAAATTATCCATAAAGAAGCAATTAGAGCTTAATAATAATAATGATAATGGTAATAATAGCAAATGACATAGGAAATGCCTAAATGACAGTCAGAACATAGAATCCTAGAGACTTTGGGCGAGGCAGGGTACCAGGAATTAAACTCAGGGGCACTCGACTACTGAGCCACATCCCCAGCTCAATTTTGTATTATATTTAGAGAGTTGTATTATATTTATATTCTCACTGAGTTGCTTAGCATCTTGCTTTTGCAGAGGCTGGCTTTGAACTCACTGTTCTCATGCCTCAGCCTCCTGAGCCACTAGGATTACAGGCGTGCACCACTGTACCCGGCTAAGTCCTAGAGATTTGAGCCAACGTGAAGAAAAAAACAAAAACAAACACAAGAGCTTTTCTTGGACTATGGTGGACCAGCTTCCTGTTAGTTTACTCTTGCTGTCATTTGGAACGTCCATCATTCCCTCACAATTTCTGGTCCAACCAAGAATCTTACAGTGTCAAAAAAAAAAAAAAAAAAACTCCTATAGGTTATGACAGGTGGAGGGCCCAAGCTAGCTCTTTGCTACCCACCGGAGACCCTCGAGCTCTGGCCAAGGTTGGAAAGGCCTACACCTCACTCATGTCAGCAATAGCCACAAATGAAAGCAATAGTTTATTTTGGGAAAATCCTTAAGAGTTCTATTCTTGCAGAACTGAAAGTCCTCTGACAGTGTTCAGGGGAGCCACACCCGCTCTCCATATTTAAAGAGCACTTCTTGAACTCCACCCACACTTCACCGCTCCCTTCCAACATTCCCCTAAAGATATTTCTAGCCAGATTGCTCTATCAATTATCTCTACATTTATGCCCTTGCTCGTGTTCAATTTCCAGCTCCTCACTCTACAAGTGTGTTTTCCATTTTTTGACTTTAAAAGATCAGTAAGAAAATTTAAATCAGAGAAAATTTCAAAAATTCCAGGTAGGTAAGAATCAAATCTGAAGATCTGAAAGAAAAAGTCTACCAGGATCAGGAATGATTCATTCTCAATACCTTTAAGTAGATCAGTTCAGCCTTTAGCAAAACCGTTAGTTAAACCAACATTAAATCTTAGTTTATTTAAAATATTTCTGTATTGTTATTGAAGTACTTTTTCTGTAAAAGAATAATAGAATTTATCAACATAGTAAAGTGGTCTTTTTTTTAATCTAAAAGAACTAGTTGCTTATAGTATGTCAGTTACTTAATGGTCCAGTTAAACATTAGATCTAAAAAATGGAATGTAAAACATCAAAAACAGACATTATTTTCAGTTTTACACCAAAGTAAAGTTCTACATCCTAATCTCATGATTATTATTTGTATAACTTAATGGTGAGAACTGCATGCAATTTTATGGGCACCTGTCATAACCTATAGGAGTTTTGTTTTTTGTTTTTTTTTTTTTTTTGACACTATCAGATTCTTGGTTGGACCAGAAATTGTGAGGGAATGATGGACGTTCCAAATGACAGCAAGAGTAAACTAACAGGAAGCTGGTCCACTATAGTCCATAAAGGTGCAATGTTTGCAACTTAGGATGTCATGGACTCAAGCTAACACCACACATATGACACATATAATTTTTGTCACTTAGAAAATTCATCATGAAAAAGTAGAAGATACAACAGTATCAAAACACTTACAGAAACAGTGATCGTACCTTTACCATAATCTCACTTTGTCCATACACACCAGTGCTAGGCTCTCATCCTTCTTCATAGTACATTGGAAAATACATGTTAAGTCTTGCAGGGATTCCCTGCCAAAGAATTGTTTTACTTACCATCCTGTGATTTTTTTGTAAAGATGACGTTTCTTGTGCAAGATAACTTTTATGGGGACCCAAATCAATAGAGTCACTGAAGCCACATAAGCAATAGAACAGGAAACGATCAGCCAATAATGTGTTGGCTCAGACGCATTCCTGGTCCTCTGATAGGCGGTGGCAAACTGCTCCATAACCACCAGTGTGGGGACTGAGAAAGCAGCAAACTCCAGCAGCTCAAAAACGATGAGTTTAATCAGTTTTCCTGAAGCCATCCCGAGGAGAAGCAAGCTGCCAGGGATCCACTGCTCCCCCTTTGACCGTGAGCAGCATATGGACACACAGATACTGAATGAGGATCAAGTTCCTTGTACTCGAATCACTAACCAGTGACTTTATTCTTTTATTGACCCTCATATGGTTCAATGATCTTCTGACTTAACAACCACAGTCTCTTAAAGACACAAGGCCATTATGGGAGTGATCACTAAACATATTTGCACATCTATTGTTAGAAATCGAATGAACTCTAAATCCTGTCTTGAAACCCTGGTAAAAGCAGAGTTTTGTTTCCATGTAGTGTTTATTGCTAATTTTAGCATAAAAACTCCTATAATATGCAAACCTTGTTAAGTAAAACCAGGAAGTAATGTCATTTTAGAATTAAAAAGAAAGATGTAACAGAGAAAGAGGAGATACTCAGACTCTGAATCTTCATCTTAGAGAACTGTCCCTCATTTTTCTTCGAAGTGTTTAAAAAGGGAGTTTGGATTCATTTTGTCAACTTCCTAAAAAGGATGTTTCCTGATACTTATTTTCATGCATTATTTCACTTTGATTATCGTAAGCCACAGATTAACATTATTTTCTTAAGAAACTAAAATAACAACATTAGAAAACTTTTATCAGGATTAGCACATTAAGAAGTATCGCAAATATTTAAAAAACAATAATTGTGTCCATAAATATCCTTTATTCAACAAATATGGTTGAACCAGGCAGGTGTGGTGGTACATACCTGTAACTCCAACAACTTGAGAGTTTAAAGCAGGAAGATCACAAGTTCAGGATCAGCCTCAGCAACTTAGTGAGACCCTGTCTCAAAATAAAAAATAAAGAGATCTGGGGATGTAGCTCAGTAGTAAAGAACCCCTGGGTTTAATTTCTACTACCAAAAGTAAATAAAGCATTACACACACATGAACAGAAAGAAAACATATTTGAGCACTCATGGTGAGTGCTTTACTAGGGTGTGAAGATAAATGAATGAAGAGGTTCCTGTCCTGAAAATGCTCACAGTCCAATGGAAAAAACAAACCTATAAACAACAAAAAAGAACAAAGGTCAGAAGCATAAATGCTGTGGTGACACACAGAAGGACTTCTCCTTTGGCCTATGGGAGAGGAAAATGTGGATAATGGAGATGGATGGAGGTTGTCGGTGGTATTTCAGACAGCAAAAAAAAGAAGGCAAGGAGGATGCACTGGTTAATAAGAGTCTGGTGTAGGGTTGGGGTCCTAGTTTAATGGTAGAGGATTTACCTAGCACATGTGAGGCTGGGTTCGATCCTCTGCACCACATGAAAATAAATCAATAATGAGATTGTGTCCATCTCCAGCTAAAAAATATTGTTAAAGAAGAGTCTGGTGTAGCATAGCAGATAATAGGAAAAAGTGATGTTAGAAAACTTGATGGGAGTGAAAAAAAAAATGTCCCAGTAAGGATTGGGGGGAGGGGCGTGGCAGGCAGTGAAAAAACAAAGTTTCAGTATTTTCTAAACACAGGAATCATTTGATCATTTGGAAAGTCAAGTCAGTGCTGATGTGGAGAAAGGACAGAAATGGCACTACCAGGAGGCAGGGAGGACTGGTGGGAACCACAGAGGAAACCAGGCAAAAAGTGACAGCCTTTGCTAATACCAATGGAGGGGTGACCAGAGGGGAACAGAATCAACAGGCAGTGACTCTTGTCCCTCCTATAAGCTTGCTTCTCTAGATGCCCCTGTGCCTGCAACCAGTATTTCTCGAGGGTGTCTCTCCCACCCATAATTTTCCTCTGGTTTATACTCTCCCTTCACCTTTAACTTCAAAGACAACACAGAGAGCATTGGCATTCATGTGACATGACCTGCTCTTTTCTATCGCCCTCTTATCACTAGCTATGCTTTCTTTGAGCAAGGGGGAGTCTGTGGTTCTGGCCCTCTGCCCCTAGAAAGCCCTACTGTGTGTGAAGAAATGATTGAATGTTTTAACGTGGTCCACTGAACACTTGCTGTGCGCAGACCATGGCAGTCCCTGTTAACTACGTACAGGTCAGGGAGACAACGCAAATGCACAGGTAAGATCTGAGACAGCGTGCAGCACAGGTTAGGACCCATGGTCCTCCGTCCTCCTTCTCGAGCCACGTGTGTCTGGACAAATAGGCTCTGAGCCATGGAATGTCTCCATAAGGTCTGGTGTCACCTGAGCCAATCAGTTCTCACCCTTTAGGAATTTGGACTTAGAAACATGGGAAGCATCTGGTTAGTAGATCTAAAGAAGGCCATGATTCAGAGTTGAAATTAGAGTGAGCCAAACTATATGTGCTAGGACCAGCTCTGGCATGTTGGTAATACTCAGTAACTCTCTGATCAATGAATGAATGAATGAACTAACAAATAAACAGAAGCCAGACAGGGAAGAAACAGAGAAGCCAGTAGAGTCACAATGCCAATCTGTAGAGTGAGAAGACTGGAACAGATGGACAGGGAGCGGCAAGCATACCAAGACAGACCAGTCTCTCCAAACAGGCACCTCAGTTGGAGAAGTCTCCAGTTCATACACATCCCTATAACAAGCAGTTTTTCCTCGCCACACAAAGGGCTTGAGTATAGCATAAAGTAGTACGTTTAGGAGTAGGGGCCAAATATCATTCAGAAACAACGTGAAAATACTGGATAATTCAAAGGAAAATACCAGATTGAAAAAAAAAATTTTCCAAAGTAGAGTTCATCAAGTGAAGCCTTCCCAGCAGAAGTGAGTTTGGACTTGGATTGCTCTTTCTGTTGGCTCAAAGCAATAGCAACAATATTTCTACAGTCATTGTCTCTGTACAGTGCAATGACATTTCCTTTGAAAGATATTTCTAAGAATGTTCATGATCTATGTAATATGTTGAGGAGAGAAGCAGGTTGCAGATACAGTGTATAGCAATAATCAAGGGCACAATCCCATTTTTTTCTTAAAATATTGTAGTTGTAGATTTGTATGTAAATTATAAAATCCAAAAAGATACTCATCCGAACTGTTAATAGTGTTGACCCTGAGGAGTGGGTGAGGAAGGTGAAATTAAGGAGGTTTTTGCCTTTGATTAATATTACCACAGTCTGAATATTTCTCTTTTTTTTATTGGTTGTTCACAACATTACAAAGCTCTTGACATATCATATTTCATACATTAGATTGAAGTGGGTTATGAACCCCCAATTTTACCCCAAATGCAGATTGCAGAATCACGTCGGTTACACATCCACATGAATATTTCATAAGCATAAAAATTAGAAAATGATTTTAGACATTCCAACTGAATAAAAAGTTTGTGCTCTATTCTTTTAATCTTTCCTTCACCAATTTGTTTTCCCTTGCTTTTCTTTAAGCAGAAGCCAGATAAACAAATTTCACTTCCACTTATCCTTTTACTGACAATACTGAAGAGCAGTGAAATGTTCAAGCAGCAAGCAGAAGACAGGGGAAAGCTTTGAATAACTTTTTCCTGGCCGGGCATTTGGGGTGTATTGGATTGCCTTCGGCTGTCATATGAGAAAGCTGGAAGTGTAGCCTTCATGCTTTGACAGTCATTTCAAGTGTTTTCTATTTTGTGCAAACTTTCTTTATTGTCTTTCTCCAAACAGAATTAAGCATTTCCTTTTTTGTGTCAAAATACCTTTTGAATCCTAGGATTGACTTATCACCCTAGCTCATTGGTTTACATGTGGTCCCTACATATCCATAAGTTCCTCCAAGACAGGGAACATCAGCTTTCATTTTTGTGTTATCTCTCAGCACAGTGTCTAGCACATAATATATATTCCTGGAAGAGAAGCGGGGTGCAGTCAGGGGAATGTACAGAGCTTTGGTAATAGCTGCTCTTTTATTCCAAGGAATGCTGCCTCTCACTCTGACATTTCAGAAGGAGAAATCATGCATTCTCTGTCCCATTAAATCTTCTAGCTCAGTATATAACTTCCATTTCCCTGCTTGGTCCCTGTCACCATTGCTGGATTTGGTCATAGTTACAGCTACCAGGTCTCCTTTCTTCATAACCATCTTTCCTTAGGGTCCCAAGGAAATGAAAAGACAAAGTCCTCTTGGACTGCAGATCGGACTAACCTCATAATGAATGTTAGGAAAAGACTCCGACCCTCTCTGAGCATTCACAAAGGCTTTATAGACACTGATGCTACAATATCTTTCCCAACATTTCCCAGCCCATGTGCCCTCAAACAATGCATATTCCAGGATGAATGTGACCATTATCAAAGAAAGCTGAAGGGGACCATCTGATGTTTGTCTGGTCCAGGGTATAAACTTCAACTATTTCACTTTTTAGCCCTTCTAAAGTGTCATTTGCCTGAATTATACTTAACAGATTAGCAGGCAGGGAATGTTCCTTCATGAGTGGTACAGCAACTAGCTAGCTTGGCAGAGAAAAAGAATGCCATTGTGCCAACATGAAGCTACCCGGGAGGAAGTAATGCCAGAGCTTGACTTGGAAACAAAGACAAAGGGAGATGAAAAAGGCTTTTAAAACCACCTACCCTTCAGCTGGGACCCGTTTACTCCAGTCCTGATTCCTTCCCTGATGATTCTGCCATGAAATTGCATTTCCAATAACTGGAAGGACATGGAGAGGAGGTACATTTTCAAACCACCCAAATTCTTTTCTTGGATTTGTCCAGTACTGATTTGAAGAACCCTGCGCCTTCGCCTGCTCTTTTTTTGCTATCTTTAAGAACTTCCTGGTAGAGAACAGATTTGGCTTTCTGAGGCTGGATCCGTGGTGGAAAGACTGAGTCTTGTGGTTAGAATTCACTTCCATGTAGGAGTGTTGATGCAGAGTTTTTTATTTTAGTAAGCAGAAGATATCATTCTGCCCAGAGGAACACCTGTTCTCCACACTTCCAACTGTCATTTCCTTCCTGCAGGCAGGAAGTCAAAAACTGAAAATCTAAAATTGTTAGTAAGATCATTTGTAATCTCAAGGTTTGTTCATTGTTTTCAGTAGAAGGTTTGTGAAACAAAATGTACAAACTGCCAGGAATGTTCTGGCATATCCATGGTTTGTTTCCTGTGATCGCATGGTGTTGATGTGCAAAAAGGCAGGATCTGGTGGAGTGAAACTGCTCTGGGGATCAAGCTGGATCTCCAGAGAGCCTAAGGAATAGGAGAGAGCATGTCTCTGGGCCCAATTCACTATTTACAATTTCCAAAAAAGTTCCTGATCCTCGTAAACAGGTGTTACCAAATAAATCACCTGAAGGGAACTTGGTAAGATTCTGACATCATTTGCTATGTGTCATTTTCACCCCCCGCTAAGCACTTGCAGGCTGGACATACTAAATTTATAGTATAGGACAAAGTACAAGTTCATCTGTGTGGCTATTATGTAATTTAAGCAATTTTGTAAGAGCAAAAATGACACCATATTCACTTTTGTAACCCTTTTAACTGAAGTAACTCTTCTTAAAATTAACAAAATATACAGAATGACCTTAATTTTTAAAAATAATTATTATGCTCCCTTGAAATGGTTTTCAGTCATAATTACCTAGGTCTTAAAAGAAGAAGAAAGAGAACAAATGAATACCTCCCATTCCACTGCATACCCATCACATAAACTGTGTAATTCCTAGTAAGCTAGGAATTACAAAAAGCGATATTAAGGTAAAGCAGTCACTTCATTTTTCACAACATTTCTCAAATTTTATTTTTCAAGAGACAGCAATTTGAGTTGACCTTTCAAGAATTTCAACATAACAGACTTACGTAAATAAATAAAGCTTATTTAAATGTAGGTACTTCCCTAATTATAATTAGCATAAATTTATCCCTGACTTTTCAAGGATGCCTTGGCCTAAACTTTCCAAATCTTTACTGTTAAGGGCTCAAGTTTGTAATTCTCCAAATTTTTGGTTACTTACATTAAAGAAATTTGGAATTACTTTTAGTAGCCTTGCCCATACTCTCACAAAATAAGGCAATAACAATTATCCAGTTAGTTTGGTCAACATAGATAAAATAGCTTAGCTTTCCATGGTGTTTGCCTATGAGCAGTGCTTCCCAACTCCACTGGGTAGTGTGGGTTTTGTTTGGTTTCAAGCACAGTTTTTGAGTTAATATTCTAAAAGCCCTTGTGGGTTTGGAATCCTTCAGCCTAAACTACCTTTTTTTCCCCCCATGTTTTTCTGATACTTTTATTTTACAATTAATTTTTTTCTTTTTTTAAATTTTTAGTTAGTTTGTTTTATTGATTTTATTTTTTAAATAACAACAGAGTAATGTATTAAAATTCTTATTACACATATAGAATATAACTTTTCATATCTTTGTGTATAGATATGTTCACATCAATTCATGCCTTTATACATGTACTGTTTTTATTTTTTGCATTACTATTTTTATTACACATATATACCACAATTTTTCATATCTGTTTATATATAAAGTATTTTGACACCCAATTCGAGTCTTCATACATGTACTTTTTGATGATGTCCATCACATCCCACCATCCTTGCTAATCCCCTGCCCCTCCCTTTCCCTCCCACCCCTCTTCCCTAACTAGAATTCATCTATTCCTCCCATGCTCCCCTTCCCTACCCCACTGTGAGTCAGCCTCCTTATATCAGAGGAAACACTCAGCATTTGTTTTGAGGGGATTGGCTGACTTCACTTAGCATTATCTTCACAAATGCAAATGCCATGATTTTATTCTCTTTTAATGCTGAGTAAAATTCCATTGTGTATATATGCCATTTTTTTAATCCATTCATCCACTGATGGGCATCTAGGTTGGCTCCATAGTTTAGCTATTGTGAATTGTGCTGCTATAAACATTGATCGTGGCTGTGTCCCTGTAGTATGCTGTTTTTTAAGTCCTTTGGGTATAGTTCGAGGAGAGGGATAGCTGGGTCAAATGATGGTTCCATTCCCAGATTTCCAAGGAATCTCCATACTGCTTTCCATATTGGCTGTACCAATTTGCAGTCCTACCAGCAATGTATGAGTGTGCCTTTTTCCCCACATCCTCGCCAACACTTATTGTTGTCTTCATAATAGCTGCCATTCTGACTGGAGTGAGATGATATCTTAGAGTAGTTTTGATTTGCATTTCTCTGATTGCTAGAGATGATGATAAGTTTTTTCATGTATTTGTTGATTGATTGTATATCCTTTTCTGAGAAGTGTCTGTTCAGGTCCTTGGCTCATTTGTTGATTGGGTTATTTGTTTTTTCAGTGCTTAGCTTTTTG
Source organism: Spermophilus citellus (assembly GCF_964194105.1). Taxonomy (NCBI): domain Eukaryota; kingdom Metazoa; phylum Chordata; class Mammalia; order Rodentia; family Sciuridae; genus Spermophilus; species Spermophilus citellus. The sequence continues at coordinate 74,861,505 of NC_138187.1, read as the reverse complement.
AGTTCTTTATATATCCTAGAGATTAGGCTATAAAGGTGTATGCAGTTTTGCAGAATATACTGTATATTTTTACACTATATAAACTGGGCTCATTTAATTTTACAAACACTCACTGAGAGAAGTCAGAACTTCTCTTCATCAAAAACAACCTAGTGACCTCCTGTCTCATTTACAGTCAAAGTCTTGGGCTTTGCCATGATTTTCAAAGCCCTACACCATCCATCCCTTGCCTCCTTTGTAACTTTATTTTTTGTTACTGTCCTTCCTCATAACTCTCTTAAATATTCTTCAAGCATACATAAAGCCTTCGACCCTTGTTATTCTCTCAGAATGTAAAGCTCTCCCCACAACACCCAAAAAGGCAGCCACCTTGCTTTCTGTAGGTCCCTTAAATGATACTAAAGTCAACACTCTTAGTTTGAGTTAATCTACCAACTGATATCAGCCCTGTGATTTAAGTCTGAAGTATTATTATCATTACAGAGAAGGGTCAAATAGAGAAATTTAGACACCTTAGGTCAGATCCTGAATAGATGTCAAAATAGAAAGCATACCTGGGCCACTACCTCTGTGTTGGTGATTTAAACCATTACAGTCTGTTTTCTTCTATATTTATTTGTTCTATCAACCTGCCTCATTTTTCTCCTTATCCCTTAAAACTACCATCATGTTTATCTTATTATTTAATTACCTGTTTCCTGAACTAGAATATGTTTTTATTATTACATAATGTAAGTTTCTGGAGGGCAAAATTTTTTTTACCAATTTTGATTTCTGTTATATGCTCCTTCCTAGACTAGTGCTTGGAGGATAGTAAGATCTCAACAAGTCTTTATTGAATGAGCAGCTGAATGACTTCCCAAATGACCTGGGTGAAGTCTATACTAGGTACTGCACTGATGCTGGGTTTTCCAGGATTTTTAGTCTAGTTGGATCTACAGGTAATTTCAGCAGAAGCAAAACATATGCCCAGATCATGTGGGAGTAAAGGAAAGAGGTGCTGATCAACCTAGAGGTTCCCGTAAAAATTAAAACAGGCACATTCTCTTGCTTACAAAACTAGTATTAAAGAAAACAAAATTACAACAAAAACAGATTTTTGTGTTGGAGAAACCCTCAAACTACCACTACCGTCAAAGATATGCTAAGAGGACTCACAGGACTTGGCCCACTGCCATCATCATAGATGTGATTTATTATAACAAATGGGCTTGAAGACAATGCTTCAAATGCAGGAGCTGCAGGAGGTGAAGCTAGCTCCCAAGGATCCTCTCACCTTTGAGCCACATAGGCCACAGTTAACTACCCCAGCAATAAGTTGTGACATGAAATATTGCCAATAAGGAAGGCCCATTAGACACTCAGTGCCCACAGTTTTTTTCTTGGGTGCTTATCATGTAAGCACTCTCTACCTGACCTGCTTCAAAATTCCAGAGACCTAGAATGAAAGCAGGTGTTCATCATAAACCACATCATTCATGCAAATTATTTAAGCACAGTAGGCCATGCTGATCAGTCCTGGGAATGGTGGAAATCCTTCTCAACCCAAGTTCCCCAATGCCAAAGGAGGGCCACCTTTATAAACAGGCCTTTTAGCCTATGATGTTAACCCCTTTCTGTCCATTTACTCATCATTAGACCCCAGTACTACCAACTTTCTAAAGTACATGTTCAACTTTGCACTGTTTTGTTAAAATGAGGAAATGTAAATTAAAGAAATAAAAACACCACATGTTAAAAAAAAAGTACGACCTAATTTTAAAATGGTCCATATGTAAGTTTTTAAAAACACTGTTTTTTTATTTCTATATTACTTAAATCTGAATGAATCAATTTCAAACAGCAAGCTCATCATCATAATAAATATAGAAGAAAACAGACTGTAATGGTTTAAATCACCAACACAGAGATAGTGGCCCAGATATGCTTTCTATTTTGACATCTATTCAGGATCTGACCTAAGGTGTCTAAATTTATCTATATGACCCTTCTCTATAATAATAATAACACTTCAGACTTATATCACAGGGATGGTATCAGTTGATAAATTAAACTAAGAGCAAATTTATTAGTTTAAATAATTAAAAATTTTGAGTGACAGGACAACTCTAATTACCTGTAGGATCCAGGCCTGCCGATGCTAAAGAATGTGTTGGAAAGTCTCTGGCAAAGCCTGCACTTTACCATTGTGCTGCAAGAATGACTCTCTCTCTCTCTCTCTCTCTCTCTCTCTCTCTCTCTCTCTCTCTCTCTCTTACACACACACACACACACACACACACACACACACACACACCCCTTGACAGACCATCAGTCTCCTTTACCATATTTTTTTTTTTTTTTACTCCCTTGAAGATATCAGTAACTTCACAGCACAGCATGAAATCCTGACTGGAAAATTTCCTTAACAGACTCTATTCTGTATTTTGAAGAATAGGAGAACTTCAAGCAATGTATATAGGATCCTTTTAATTTGTTCATGTGTTCAGGAATATAATCTATAAAATGGGTCCATTTTCACAACTTCTGGCTATAATGGGGATAATGAAACAATAGGCTCCATCAGTAGGGTGGGATAGGATTATGGGAAATCCAGGCTGGAGTTTTAAATTGATTTTATAGGACACATTTTTATAAGATCAGTTACATAAATGGGTTCTAGAGGGTCTCTGACGCACGTGAAACTATATGCAAAACTGGGCAGGAACATTTTTCTGGGGTGAGGGTCCATGGTTTTCATCAACTAACCAAGGATGACTGTGATCTTAGAATTCTATTTGTGAATCTTATACCAAGTGGGTAAGAAAATAGTTTAAAAGGAAGAGGTTGCATAGTATGTTTCCTAAACCGCTATAACTGAAGGATCACTTGGGATTGTAGTTCATTTACAGGTTTCCAGTCCCATCTCAGGCCTACCAAATAAGAATCTTCAGGCAAATGCCTGGGAGTCTATATGTTACCACATTTCTCTTTAACGTAGGTTGGAGAATAGAGATTTCAGCATCTTTAATATCCATACCAGACTGGACATTTTATAATTGCATGATTTTTATGGGCCTATTTCTAACTGGTTAAAGGCCTGAAGTCCTCTCTATATCTTGAAAGTGGACATGAAAATGGTACCTCAGAGGGTCACTTCTGATTCAGCCAGAATGTAAAGCTCCTTGCATATAATTTTATTCTCCAGGAAACTCAAATTGAACCTTTTCTTTTAAACCTTAATACACATTCTGATTTGTTTCTTAGATCTATCACAGTAAATTTAAACATGAAGGCAATAGCCATCCCCATTACAACCTATCATAAATAATTATATTTGATAATATGTTCTTCCTTCAGATTCTGAAGACATATGTCAGTTGCAGTTTCTTTAGTTTTGGAGCAAACCTAGAATATTCTACATATTAAGCAAATCAAAACTCTAAAAATCAACATTTTCCAGATGTCATAGTAAAATGATGAATGGGAAATAGACTGCCTTATAACACTGAATTCTTTTTCCCAAATAACTTGTCTGGAGCCTAGATAATTTTCAGCTATTTTAGATTTTTCAAGATTCAATCTCAGCAGCACCACCTACTGATAATTTAAATTCAGTGCTTTATGTAAATTGTTAGCAATGTACATATTAAACAATTAATTGGAAAATGCCTAGAACATGTTTGGCTTTTCACAAAATAATGTTCATGGTAATATAATTACACATGATAATATAATTACATTATAATATAAAATAAAAATGTAATGTTTTTGCAGGTGACAAATTAAATTGATTGAAATGGTGTTGCATGCTTCATTCCAAATGTGTCTCTAGCATGCTGACTCTTATCCATTTGCCTCAATCCCCATCATTTCCCAGAATTCTCCCTTCATTCTCTGTTCCAATTGGGCTCAGCCAATGAGAAGACTGGTAGAAGGTCAGAGGACAGTGCGGGAAGCTGTGGTATTTATTTCCTTGTCCCTCTTTCCTGACTGGTATGCTACTTACAGTTGTGTCAGCCTGTCCATAGGTTCAGTTCTCACTGGATTCCAGACACTTGCCCTACAGGCCTAGAGGTGGTGACACTTGCAGATGCCTCAATTTCCCTGTCTGCTCCCTTAAGTAAATAATATTTCTTTCATTAAAGTATTAAGTCAAAACTCCTGAGTATAATCCTGCTTCCTCCAGGGCCATGACTCTGGAGACTCAGATTTTATACTTGAAATGGAATTGATCAGTCACTCAACATTTACTAAGTGAATACTATGAAAAAAATCTTGTCCTTAGTACAATGGTAGATACAAAGAGAAAAAAGATTCTGGTATTTACATTAACATACATAAAAGGAATCTGGATTAAACTAAAAAATTTTGTTTTAATGATTAAACATAACTATTTTAATTTCTGTATACAATTTTTAAAATCTTAGTCACCAAACAGAAAGGTTTTGGAGCCAATTATGTCCCCATAGTTCCCTATGAAGTTCTGATCTCATTTATTACCATTAGATTGGAACCCTAAAGTGTATTACAAACAATCTTAAACCTGGAGCCAATTATTTAGTCTATACTTAATGTATGCTTTTGCATTCTAATGAGTATTCTCACACACAAATGCTCACACTGGAGTCCTCTGGGACATGCACGCACACACACACACACACACACACACACACACACATGCACAGAAAATGAAATTTTCCATGAGTGCCCAAATCCTGGAGATCAGAGTGGGACTGTTTCATTATCCATTGTGGCTTGTAGCATTCTCAGGACATGCCTCTCACACAGTAGAGGGTGATTCCACTGTCCAGTGATCAGATGGAAGGCAGCAAGAGGGTGATTCCATTGTCCAGTGACCAGATGGAAGGTAGCATGGCATGGTAAATAAGAATATAAGCTTTGGGCTGGGGCTAGGGCTCAATGGCAGAGTGCTTGCCTCGCACACATGAGGCAGGCACTGGGTTCTATCCTCAGCACCACATGAAAATAAATAAACAAAATAAAGATATTGTGTCCATGTATAACTAAAAAGATATTTGAACAACAACAACAAAAAAAAAGAGTACAAGATTTAACTAGGTTTCAGTCATTCAAACAGTCTAGCTGGGGATTGTGGGTAAACTACTAGGCTCTCTTGCCTCATATCCTCATGTTACAAATGAGGATGTGAATATCCCTCTAGTTTGAGTTACTTGAAAAGCATTTACACTGGTGCCTGTCCCACAGCAGGGGAAATATAAGTTCCTGCTGAATATATCAAATTAAAGTGATGCTATTTTTTATATTACCTGGAAGTAATGTACCTGAAAGGAAACTTAAGCTACCTGGCCTGGACCCAGGTAGCTAATAAATCCCATAATTATCTCATTTTATACATGATAAAACTGAGGGCCAGAAAAAAATTAATGCAATAAACCATTGAAAAAGCCATTATCACCCAGATAACCTCACTCCTAAGATCTGCTTGTTGGTTGGTACAGCACACTTTAAAAATAAATGGAGTAATTTTATCTAATAAAACAAATACAAATCATTTTTCCTCTCATAGAAAAACACATAGGCATGCAAATCTATTTTGGAAAAGGTTTAATCATGAGTGATTGAATTCTGCTACACAATAAACCATTTCGTAACTTTATTATAATTACCTAACACAAAACTGTTGAAATCTATAAAGGGTCTGAATTTTTATTCTACTTGCAAACTAAAAGGTTAGCCTGTCATAGTTCCCTGAATGCCAGCAACCGACATAAGAGGAGGCATGACTCCAAAAGAGAAGACTGTGTTATGTGTTACTGTCAGCATTAGCAGTAGCCAGAACACCAGCATGTTCATGTGCCAGTTCCCCAAGAACAGGGGACATACGAAGGTCAGATGACACTTGCACTTGCAGTGGGCTGTGGAACAAAAGAAGAACCCTGAGCTTAGAGAACCCTGCTTTTTGGTCTGACTGGAGATAGGAACTGTATCTTCTAAGACTCTAACAAACCTGCACTAATTTCCATGAGACGTCTCTACTTCAAAAACTATCTGTTATATAAACATCATTGAAAAGATAGTTTAGAAAAAGCATAGTTAGTGTCACTGCTTACAAGGTGTATAGAACTATGAAAAAATTAAGGAGAATTTATCTCCCAACAATTGCTAGCACAAATTTCCACTTAATTGTTGGCAAATTTTCCTATCAATACACCAATCCATCACTATGACTAATATGACAGAGGTTGGGACCAAATCCGTTAAATTTGTCTCCCATAATATTCAATTAAAAATACACCAACAGGACTCCAAGAAGTAAGATAAGGCCAACTTTAACCATGCCCCTGTGGCCTGGATCCTATTAGTTAATAAATCCCACAAACCACCAAAATTTACCTTCAAAAAACAGATGGACCAGAAATTCCTCAAAGTGATGCAGACCTACACTAGAAGCAAGGAATAATCACTAAGCTATTCTGTGACTGTGAAAGCAAAACAGGGCAGAATGTTCATTCAGTACCAGAGCACTGTGTGATATCTGCTGAGATGTACTCTCACCAGATTTCTCTTTTGCTAGACTTCCATAGTTCTCACTGGGCCTTGACCCTATTTTCCCAGCCTATGTTTCTCTTGCTACATAAAAAATTACCATGCATTTAGTAGCTTAAAACAGAATACAGTTATGATCTCCATTTCTGGGGATAAGGAGGCTGGACCTCTTCCAAGTGTGATTACGATGTTATCCAGGACTGAGTTCTCATCTGGAGGCTGCACTTGGCAAGAGGGCTTCCAAGTTTAGTTTGCTAGCAAGATGGAATCTTATGTGACAAAATATAATCACTGGAGTTACATCCTGTTACCTTTCCTGTAGTCTGTTGGTTATCAGCAAGTCAACATCCTGCTCACACTCAAAGGAAAAGGCTTAAACAAAGGTACAATCATCATGAGGAAGGTATCATGAGGACCTGTGTAGAGGCTGTTTGACACAGGTCAGACACAGTCTTTTACTTCAGTCAGGTCCTAGAAGTCCTAGATGGGTAGTAACAGAAATAGGATGAGAGCTTGGGGGGCAGATAAGTGATGGAGTACTTGCCCAGCATGCTCAAGGCCCTGAGTTAGATACCAAGCACACACACACAAAAAAGCCACATATGTAAATTTTCTATTAGCCATGTTGTAACATAACAAGTGTACAGATTACAGTACTACTTTATGTGAAGCCATGGTCATGGTGAAACAGTTCTACCAAAACAATGAAGTAGTCTACACTATTCTTTTTCAACTTCAAATTAAGATTTAAGATGCAGTTCCATAACTTCACTGAAACATCATAAGTGCCCAAGGGTATGAAGGTACAGCACAGTCTGAGAGCCACCTTTCCTTCAAGCATAAGTCAAAGCTTCAAATATTGCCAGGATTCCAGGTAAAAATGAAGTGACAAGACTGTTAGTCTCCTTGACCAAACTTGGTCAGACTTTCCAAACCCTCTTTCCAGGAGGCTTTGACCTTGCCAGACCTGCCTAGCCCAGTTCTAGCAAGAATCCTACTGAGTCAGTTTAGAGACAATCCCACCCATGCTTGATATCTCACAGAATCCTCATCCCCTGCTCTTCAAGGCTGATCCCCTTGGCCCGCTCTCACCTAGAATCTTCCCTATTCTTGAGTCTCCTCTTACTAATTTTTCACCCAGGGAATGATTGCCCCTTACCCTCCTTGGCTGTAAATCCCCAACTATCTACTTATATTCCACAGAGCCCATTCTATACTGAAGTCCCTTTCCCCTACTGAAATAGTTTCTAGGGAAATAAAAAGAAGTCTTTCCATTTAAACTAGTCTCGAGCTCTGATTCTCTTTAACAGTTGGGAGGACAACAAGTTCTTAGAGGGCTCAGTGGCAAATTGGAGACAGCATGGTTGCTCTGGGAATGTAGAAGTTAATGCTGTCGAATCACCTAATTTGTCAAGAAATCGAAAATCTAATTTCATAGGAAATTACCTTGTCCAATATATATTTTTTACTAGCATTAATTCTGTGCAGTACAACTGGATCTGGCTATCGGTTTCTAACCTCTGTTTTAACATATTTTTAAATTTTTTTGCTCTTTCTTTCTTTTTTTCCTTTGTGGTACTAGGGAATGAACCCTGGGCCTCATACATGCTAGGCAAGCACTCTACCACTGAGCTAGATCCCCAGACTCAAGGTATCTATCTTATTTTTTACTATGGTGCATTATGCATTTCCCACAACACTCCCCCACACACACACCCAATTTGGGTCACAGGAGTAATTTTTGGGGGGCGGTACCGGGGATTGAACTCCAGGATGCCTAACCACTTTTGTATTTTATTTAGAGACAGTCTCACTGAGTTGCTTAGGGCCTCACTAAATTATTGAGGGGGCTGTCTTTGAATTCACAGTCCTCCTACCCCAGCCTCCTGAGCCACTGGGATTACGGACTCATATCACCTTGTCCCACACTGGGGTAATTTTATTTCCTCTAAAGTTTGAGGGAGCTCCATCATCGCAATCCCTAAGAACTGATCGGGACAATATTTCAGAACACAAAGGCTTCTTTTAGGCTATTAGGATTTCTTCATCCTTCCCTTTGCAATTCCATGAAATCCTTCTTTTTATGTCATTGGGAGACAGTGTGAAAGAGAAGCAAGAAACGAGAAGATCTCCTAGCATCAAACTCTATTCCTTCCTTTTAAATGTCAAAAAGAAAAAAGGATCGATTTTTTCTGATTAATTTTACTTCTTCTTCTTTTTTTTTTTTTTTTTTTTTTGCACATTTGTGTTTTCCCCAAGTGTAAGTGAAAAAGCACAAGAAGGGCTGAAGTGGGAACTAGTTTACCTTAGTGCTTCCTACAGCTAAGTGAGAAAAAAACGTACCATGAAATTGCTGAAATCATATGGAAATGAAAATTACAAGGAAACGAGTTTATTTTGAAACTCCCAGAGAGCATTAGAATGGCAAGATTGTTTGATGAAGTGCTTAAGGGTATGGAAAGAGCCCAGGCCACTTTCCAGCTGTTGTAGTCAACTTTTGGTCACTGAGACCAAAACACCTGACAAGAACAATTTAGAAGAAGAAAATTATATTTTGGCTCATGGTTTCAGAGGTCTTAGTCCAAGAAATACTCCATTTTGGGGGCCTGAGTTGACACAGAACATCATAGCAGAGCGTGTGGTGGAGAAAAGCTGTTCAGCTCATAACAGCCTGGAAAGAGAGGATCCACGACAAAATATATTCCTCAAGGACACAGCCCCAGTGACCTCCTTCCTCCAGCCACTCCCCACCTGCCTACAGTTAAACACACAGTAATCCATTCAAATTATTAATCCGTCAAATGGATTAACCCACTAATTTGATTACAGCTCTCATAATCTCATCATTCACCTCTGAATATTTTTGCATTGCCTAACATTAGCTTTTCATATCTATACTATAACAACTACCCTCCTCTCCCATCCAGCGAGGGCCTCTCCAATAACCATTACAAAACTGCCTTCAAAGGACAGGAGCAAAGTTTTGGATTCCCTTGGTGGGAATACAAGTTGGTGGCTCTCTGCTTAAAAAAAAAAAAAATACAAATTTAAAGATTACCTTATTGAATAGATATCAGGTTAGCCTGCCTGGAGCCTGTGATTTGGGTCAGTATTAGAAAACACACACACACACACACACACACACACACACACACACACACTCTGGGGAGAGAAAAATATGAGAGATTATTTTTACAAAGGATAAAATAAAACAAAAATCTTTACATGATCTGAAGTTTCATGCTGCGAAAGTAGCAAGAGGGTAGGTGAATTTATCTTTTGAACTCTCAAAATGATAGGACACAGCAAGCTGGCCTGGGATAGATAGTCTGAGGGTTCAGATGAGACGACTACCTCTGCTTATGTGGAGGTGGAAGAGTCTTGGCATCCACTGATCAGCACTAGGAGATAGGTTCCTGGACAATCCAATGTGCACACTTAGGGTGTCTTCCTATAAAGCACCTGTGGTATGTAAGGTAAGTTCAAGTTGCCATTAACACTATGCTACGCTTTGGTTACAACCTGGTTCAAAAAGGATTTGGATCATAGGCTAGAATCCCAACAACCAGTTTCAGCATGCTTTCTAAAATGTTTCCCACAACTATGTTACAAATGATCTTGGAGAACATATGAATTACAGACAACTTTTGTCAAAGGCCTGCATATACTGTAAAACAATTGAATTGTGATACTAGAGTGGACTTGTTAACATGTTTACTGTTCCTGTTTCAATAAATTTATTGGTTCCTATCAAAATGAACTTGTAAAGACCTAGATGGAAGCTTCCTGACTTGTAGATACTTAAATCTTTAAAGAAATGCCTGTTGTAGTTAGTGGTGTGAAATGTAAAAATTTAGAAAGCAGTTAGTATATTTAAAATATTTTGTATATATTCATGTCAACTAAATGGATAAATCATCCATACTTAACAAACAAAAAAATAAATAAAATGACATCATGGCTATACCTACTTAACTAGAAAAATAATGTTTACTTCTAATTTTCCTCTTTCCCTTGTTTTGGAGGAAGAGGGCAGGACTAGAGGGTATTATAATTTCTTAAAGGCTGTATTTAAGCACAACATAAAATAGTCCTTTGAATTTGAATGTATCCACATATTCAATAGCAGCCATTTTTTTTCTTTTAGTATTTATTTTTTAGTTGTAGTTGGACACAAAACCTTTATTTTAATGTGGTGCTGAGGATTGAACCCAGGGCCTTGCATGTGCTAGGTGAGTGCTCTACCACTGAGCCACACCCCCAGCCCTAGGAACCATTTCTGACATGGTAAGAGGGATGTATTTTTTTTTTTTTATCCTAGATGTTGTCTTCAATTCTTATTAAGAATTTAAAAGCATAAAGGATGTTTTCTAAAGTTAGAAGTAAATGTCACTAGCCACTCATTTTCTGTTTCTAAATGATTTTTAGAGTCATTAATACTGCATTTATTTGGAAAACAAACTTCTTCTAGGAGATTGATAGCAAGGAATATTATGAGAAAAACACAAATGTCACATTTGCTTATATATGATTTCATGAAGGAGAAACACTAGGTGAAATATGGGAACTCCACCCAGCAAAGGAACACAAACAACACACACACATGCACACCCCTTATGTCACCAGTGACCTCAGTCACCACAAGTACTGAGTTACACTCATCCATACCGGGGTTATAACTTGCCTTCTAATTTCAACTGACTGTCCTTCGACAACTTCACAACATCACAGTCTGCAACCCTCCCTATACCCACCCCATAGGTACACATCAAATCTTGGCTAAGGTAAATTGCCATATTTATTTTCATGTTTATTTATTTCTCAATCATTTAACATGTGTGATCCTGCTATTTTAATTAGATTTCTTCCTTTATTATATCATTGCCAAAGTTTTTGAATGCTCTAAGTTTTTCCTTTCTCCATACCCTAAATTTTTTTATTGCATAATTTTGTATAGCACATTGATTTTTAGAATGCATTCTGTGTACTACAGTGGAATTTACTGTATTCTATTATGAACTCCATTTCATCAAAATTAAAAAAAAATATACAAAAGGCATCTGCTAAAAACCACCAGCAATGTTTGGGTTTCTCTTGATTTTAAGCATTCTGTATAGCATTTTACATTTCTCAAATGACAAGTCTTAGAATAAATGTCCAGAAACTAAGGAGTTATAAACAACACTTGATTAATAAGCCATGAATTAATACATAAAAAGAATATCTAGTTTGAAAGACATTAAACATAGTAATTTTGATCATACTATTAAATTTTAAGTTAGTGGTGTTCACCTCTTAGTCAAAATCTGGGTATTAGCACATCAGTTTTAAATCTCAAAATGTTGACTTTTGATAAAATTATTAAAACATACTGTCTATACATAGATTTTCCACCAATATCACCATCCTCTTTTCCTTAATTTTTTAAAATTTCCTGATCATTTTAAATTACAACATACATCAAACAAATATTGAGCATAAATAGGCCACTTATTCAATATTAATTTTCACTACTGAGAGCATAAATAGAATCAATGTTCAGTAACTATTCTACAGAAAATAAAAATCTGGAGTAATCTTCTGCTTTTCAAATATGTAAATTGGCATAGATATCTACAAATGCTGGATGAAGAATTTGTTCCCATCATGCCAAAATACTTGAGACAGTTTACTGCTTTTCAAATATATAAAAGGCACACACACACAAAAAAAATACAGAGATGCTCTACTCTTCAGTTTAATGGAATAAGCAAAAGCAAAATAATTTAACTTGCAACCTAATGTATCTCTATTCCAGTTACAGATCTTTCCATTTCAAATACATATCAAATATAATTTGAAGTCTGTTGGATTACCTTCCCTTCCCACGTAAATACATTGCAACCACATATATGAGATAGCCCTGAAGTTTTGATATTAAAATACTTCACTACACTCTACTGGAATCTGTTTCTCTTGAAAGTGCTTTTCAAAGGGAAGGAAAAACGCATTACTGTATAAACCTAAAAGTAGTATTTACTATGATATAAAAGCTTTTTCAGTGGGGGGGGGGGGGAAGTAAAACTGAACAGCATTCCCTTCTGAAATTATTCTTGAAAAAGGTAGCAAAGACAGCAAAGAAAATTCTAAAATCATCTGCTTACAAAAAAATTCAATAAAATCAGTAATAAATAACTGGAAAAGTTTATCTTTCCCCCACTATGAAAAATAACTAAAAAAGCTTATCTAGTTTAATCAATACTTGAAATAAGTCATTTCTTTATCAGATTCCGTTAAATCATGAAACAAATTTAGGATTTTTTTTTTGCAAACTACAAAGGATCATGTCATTATATTATATTTGTATAACTGTCATTACACAAACTACAATTAACTAGAAGGCAGCCCAGAAAGATTCACAGAGCTGTTCAAGATTACACAGCTAACAAGATGCTATTTTAACAAAAGCTCTGAGTTAAAAGCCAGTTCTCTGTCTTCCTAAGGAAAATAAACTGAAATTCCCACTTAATAGCATAATGGACCAGTAAATTCCTATAATTTAACTTATTTCTTATTCTTACCTTCAATCCAAAATACCATCACCACCATCTAGCAATTTCTTTATAAGATATCTATGTGGTTGTAAACCATGATACACTACAACACAAATTAATGAAACCAGTTGGTCACATAATAGCCATTATTTATAGAAATTAACTTGCTATTTATCAAAATAGAAGCAACAATAAATGTTAGCCAGGATGTGGGAAAAATGTACACCCATACATTGCTGATGAGATTGAAAATTGTGTAACTAATATGGAAAGCAGTATGAAGACTCTTCAGAAAATTTGGAATGAAATCACCATTTGATCCTGTTATCCTGCTCCTCGGTATATACCCAAAGGACTTAAAATCAGCATACTACAATGACATAGCTGCATCAATGTTTATAACTGTTCAACTCACAATAGCTAGACTATGGAGCCAATCTAGGTGTCCTTCAACATATGAATGGATAAAGAAAATGTGATACACACACACACACACTCACACAGGAATATTACTCAGCCTTAAAGAATGAAATGATAGCATTTGCTGGTAAGTGGATGGAGCTGGAAAATATCATGCTGAGTGAAACAAACCAATTCCAAAGAACCAAAGGCTGAATGTTTTTTTCTGATAAGGTAAGCAGAGGGGAGTAAAGGAAGTGGAGCAGGTATGGGGATAGGAAGGAGAGTAGAATTAATTGAGCAATATTACCATATGTGCATATGTTGATTACATGACTGGTGTAACTATACACCATGTACAACCAGAAAAATGAGAAGTTATACTCCATTTATGAATGATGTGTCAAAATGCATTCTACTGGGGCTGAGGTTATAGCTCAGTTGGTAGAGTGCTTGCCTCACATGCACAAAGCCCTGGGAGCAAACCCCAGCACCACAAAAAAAAAAAAAAAAAAAAGAAAGAAAAGAAAAAATGCATTATATAATCATGCATAACTAATTTGAAGAAATTTTTTAAAAAATTAACTTGCTGCTTGAAGGCTCTTTGATAAATTTTAAGTTAACTAACCTACATTTTTTTTAGTAAAGAGCTATTAATAGGACTCTAGTACTAAACTATGATGCTATAAAATATGGTATATTATATATAGTTTAATCATATTATCATAAATTATATAAAATATGTATACATATGTACAAAACTATACTGTGACCTACATACCTATATTCATGTACATACACTATATGCCCTAGATACATACTTTAGTCAGCTTTTTCACTGCTGTGACTAAAGGACCCGACCAGAACAATTGTTTAGGAGAAAAAGTTTATTTGGGGGCTCACAGTTTCAGAGGTCTCAGTCCATAGACAGCTGGCTTCATTTTCCGGGGCTCCAGGTGAGGCTGAACATCATGGCAGAAGAGTAGCAGAGGAAAATGGCTCACATGATGATCAGGAAGCAGAGAGATGGAAAATGGCTCACATGATGATCAGGAAGCAGAGAAAGACTCCACTCACCATGTACAAATATATACCCCAAGGCCATGCCCCCAGTGCCTCACCTCCTCCAGTTACCACTCAGTCCCATCAGGGGATCAATTCCCTGATCAGGTTAAGGCTCTTACAACCCAACCATTTCTTCTCTGAATTTTCTTGCATTGTCTCACATGTGAGTATTGGGGGGGGGACACCTCACATCCAAACCACAACAATACTATCTATACATCATATCAGTGTACTCAATGTACATAACAAAAGGTTCAACAAATTTAGAAAACTGAAACTATAAATAAAGATGACTTACACTATCCAGGATAATAGATGGATCCAGAAAAGCAATGGGATTACACATCTTAAAGACAATATAGTATCAATGTCCACCTCCAGGGTGCATTATCATGTACCTTTGAGTAGTCATGGGAAAAATGAAGGCATACCCACTTGTCAAGCACTCACAGTGTTTTTCTCAATTTTTTTTCATGTTTTTGTATGGCTCTGGAACACCTGAAGGTCTTATTACATTTATTACATAATTAAGGCTTTTATCCAATTGTGAATTCCTCCTTCTTTTTCAAAAAGGCCTGGACATTTTTTAGTAGTACCAGATTTCTTAGTCATCAGGCCTTTCTCAAATGAGTCCTTTAGTCTTTGAAGGAAACTGGGAAAATTGAGTATATTCTTACATTCTGTACTTATAGGGATTTCCTTGCATGAGTTCTTTTATATATGTGAAGTGGTATGCTTAGACTTGAAACGTCCCCTAAAGGCTCATGTGCTGTAGGCTTAGTCACCATCTGCTGGTATAATGGGAGGTGATGGAGATGTTTGGAAGTTGGGTCTGATTATCCCACTGGGGATAGGACCTTGAAGGGTCTATCTGGTTGCTGGCCAATTCTTCCCTCATCCAACTGTTTCCTATGAGCGATGAGAAAAGCAGCTCTCCTCTGCCCCTCCACCATGACATACTAAGTCACCTCAGGCTCAAAGCAATGTAGCTACTGATGGACAGAAATGATGAACAGAAAGCTCTGAAACTATGAGCCAAAACAAGTCTTTCTCTGTTAATTTTTTTCACATATTTTGGCTCAGCAACAGAAAACTAATACAAAAAAAGGAAATATAACATTTGAAGTCTTTACATTTTTTACTTGCATCAGGTGTCTTATTAGTGCGAATCTTTTTGTCTTTTAAAGAAACTCAGGAAAATGTATGCTTTCCTACATTCCTCACGTTCAGAGGGTTTCTTTCCACTGAGAACTTACATGTATAGAAAAGAAAAGGAAACACACTCAAGAGGTTGTTTTACAGTAAGAGTGAAAAAGCTTTGAAAGTAAGTGAGAGCACTCAAATTTACTGTATTCTAAAAAAAGAAACGAAAAAAAGGACTTTTTTCTGGATTACGTCTTTGAGGTGAATGGAAATATGAGATGTTATAGCAGCTTTGGGTATTCAAAGGACTTTTCTCTAGTACATTCTTTCATGTCTACAAAGAAAAATATAATAACATGATTATCTCCCATTACCTACATTAATAAGGACTTCTCTCCAGTATGAATTATCTGATGTTGAATGTAACTGTAAGCGAAGACTTTACCACACTGTTCACATTCATAGAGCTTTTGAGTTTGTTCATGTATTTGGAGATAAGTGGACTACTGAAGGCTTTAGCAAACTATTTGCATTCATAAACTTCTATTCAGAATTAGTTTCATTCATATTGTCTAGTCAAATTGAAGACAGTGAAGGCTTTAACACATTGTTTGCAATCATAGATCTTTTCTCAACTGAGTTCTTTCAAGGATTTTTAAGGGAAATAATAAGCAAAGGCTTTACCACATTGTTTATACCATAAGGTTTCTCTCCAGTGTAAATTCCTTCATATTTTTTGATGGTAAGCAGACTGAGAAAAAAGCGTTCCCACATTGTTTACATTCATAAGGCTTTACTCCAGTATGAACTTATTCTCATATTTGAAACTCTGTAAGGCTTTACTGCAATGTTTACATTCATAAGTTCTTTCATGTATGTGAAGGTAAGCAGAAGGAAAGAAGGCATTACTACATTGTGTACATACATCAGACTTCTCACCAGTATAATGCACTTAAAGGTGATGGGAAAAAGGCTTTCCCACATTGTTTATATTCATAGGACTTCTCTCCTATGTGAATTCTGTGGTGTGTGACGTCTCATGTGTGATGTTAACTGCAACAAGTGAAGGCTTTACCACGTTTACATTCATATGAGTCTGTTCATGTCTATGAAGGTAAGCAGAACTAGTGCAGATTTTAGCATGCTGTATACATGCATACGGCTTCTCTCCAGTATGACTACATGCATGTTTGTAATAGAACTGAAAAAAAATGAACATTTTTCCCACTTAAACATTTGTAAGGTCCATTTTCAGTGTACATAATCATCTATGTTTGAGTACTTGTAAAAAAAAAAATTTCCTGTGTGGCTTAAACTTACATGGCTTCTCTTCACATTTTCCACTTTCATGTGGTCTGTTTTTGTGTGCACCTTAGATTTCCCCCAGAATTTTTGTTCTGACCTGCAATATTTTGGTCTTCCTATAGAAGCCAGTTTTCTGAAGACTTTCTATATTACATGTAAGTAAACATTCATCTGGGAAGGATGCAGCAAAGACCATTCTTCCTAGATAAACTTCACAGTCACATATTAAAAGCCCAATGAATTCTAAAATATCCCATACATGGGGGTGGGGCTGTAGCTCAGCGGCAGAGCGCTTGCCTAGCATGTATGAGGCACTGGGTTCAATCCTCAGCACCACATTAAAAAACTAAATAAAGGCATTCTGTCCATCTACAACTACAAAAAAAAATTTTCTTTAAAAAGCAAAAATTGCTATTAAAAAATATCCCACATATGTATAGCTGCAGAGCTGCAGCTCTGCCTGACTCAAATTTAAAGGTTATGTTACATTCCTTAGTAAACAACATGTCATTGTTTCTGCATTTTGGGATGACCCAGTGTCCTCCCTAGGGATCTCCTGACACCTGCAGCTTCCAGGAGACATAGGCTGCTCTGAGGCACCTTGGCCACAGAAGTAGATGATGCAGAGCCTGGATCAACTTATTTATTTTGATACTGGGATTGAACCCTGGGAAGTTTAACTACTGAGCCACACCATCAGCGCTTTTATGTGAGACAGGGTCTCGCCAAGTTTTTACAACCTCGTTAAGTTGTTGAGGCTGGCATTGAACTTGTGCTCCTCCTGCCTCATCCTCCCAAGTCACTAGGATTACAGGCATCATTGTGCCCAGCTCGATTTTATATTCTTGATTACAACTTCTTCAGTCACTTTCACCAACTTCCTTGGTGTTGATCGTTCCTTTTAAAATTACAGAATATCAAAAGTACTTATGAAACTTTCTTTTTTAAGTTCTTTGGTTTAGAGAAAACCATAGTCTATGTACATTTTACCAATTTTCCTACTTGATATGTTACCTACCTAACAGATAATACTATATGCAAAATTAAAAAAAAAAAAACACCTTCTCAACTCTTTAAAGTAGCAAGATATATAATTGTCTTGAAGCTAAAAAACTTACATATCCTGCCACAGAAACAATAGATTGCAAGTATTTATTATATATCTTTTTAAAAAGCCATTTAACCAATTGAAATAATTTAAGGTCCTAAACATTATTGTGACTTGTATGTGTTTCTACCTGGACTGTGGTTTATACATTTTACTCAGCTTGCTTTCAATTTGTTAATCAACTTGGAGAAAATTAAGTTACAATTAGAACTTTTAAAAAGAAAGAACTTTCCCTCCCTTCTTAACAGAAGGTAAAATTATAGATAAGTTTTAAAACAAACATGCTAAAACTTATGTATCCAAAATTATAGCCCAATAGTTGCTGACTGTACTTCTAAAATTACACAAAAGTCAGCTAGAGTAAGTCCAGTCAGTGGGTGAATGAGCTGAGAAAAAACTCATTTAGGTTTGAACGAAAGGAAGGAGCTATTTGGAGAGGGGGGAACAAACTTTCTTCAGTTACTCTGAACACAACTGAAAATAAAGAACACAAAAACAACTATAATGAGCTACAGTAATGTCAATGGCCTAAGGTTAGAGTCTATTATACAGCATATACAAATAATTTAAGGTTAACAATATTCATTTATAAGATCAGCTTCTAATATAATCATGAAAATATTAGTTTCATTATTTTGAACCATAAATCATATGGTTCTGATTGTTATCTCTTAGGAATATAGAATAGTCACTACAATGAAAATACAGCATCAAGTTAAATAACACGATAAAGAATAAAAGAAATAATGGTATATGTTCCTGTATATAAGTCATACACAATCACTTATACAGTTGGGACATTTGGTAATATTACAGAATTGTTAGGTTTTTTAGATGTGATATTAGGTTTAGGTTATATAGGAGTCTGTCCTTGTCCTTACGAGAGGCATAATAAAGTATGTAGGAGTATGGTTTACAATGTCAACAACTTGGCTAGCTACATAATAAAGTATGGGGGGTATGTGTACATTTGGACACATCCATCTACATATACATATATAAATGTGTAAATATGTATATTTATACAAGTATAAATATACATAAGAAAACAAGTTGCTAATAATTATAAAATCTAGATGAAGAATATTTAATTGTTCAAGGTATAATTCTCTCAAATCTTTTTGTAGGTCTAAAAATTCTCAAAACAAAAAAATTGTTGGGAAAAGCACCATTCATAGTATTAGATATTTCAAAGGACCAATATAGTATTCCTACTCTTCTTCTAAAATAAAAGATAATTGAATGTAAGATCTAAGGGATATAAACAGTTAGTCAACAAAAACAAATAAATAAAAACCTGAAACCAAAAAGCAAACCAAAAAAAAATTGGGAAATGACACTAGAGTGAAAATTTTAAACTACAGTTTTGTTATTAATATTTAAAATGATACAACAAAAACTTATGGTTATTAGTATAACTGGTAAGCAAAATAAGGAAATAGAGAAGAAGAAAATAGTGATTTTAATGCATATTAGATAAAAATTTGACCAATTATACCAATAAACCTCATTTTGGAAAATAATTTCTATAATTTTTATAGTTGCATAATTGAGCAGGTAGGGCACTGATTTGTCTTATACAAATGAAGCCTTGAACAAAAGATACTTTCAAGCTCAATTAGACTGTCACATATAAAAGTCATATCTAATAGAAATGAATGGTAGTTAATGGTCTATTAACAATTTTAAATACAAAAACTAAGAGGTATAGAAAAGAAGTTCCAGAAGCATTTAAGATGAAGTGCGTCTCTAGGCACATAAGATTGTCCCTCACTGAGAAGCGAGAGATCATAGTGAAGGAAGACCACAGAGTTGGAAAAGACTGCAGCATATTAAGGATATATTACCAAATAATTCCTAGTAGGTTTAAGGTACTGATATATTATCATATCCAATTAGCCATACGGTCTGTTGGCTATTAATGCTACATAGTAATTGAATTGGATTCTTCTACTTAGTTGTTACTCTGGTGGAAACAAATCTCAAACTTTATAAAAAAATAAACTGAAAAATAAATTTGCTTCACAAAAGTTTACATTAAAATTAGTTCATTTTATAAATAATTCTACCCCTTTAAAATAAAAACAGCTAGTAATAAAGATTTCTAGTGCAAAACGCAAAGGTCTCAAACCAAAATCATTTGTGATCCTAGCTGGTCCCTTCCTATTTCCACCTCTGTCATGTCACTTCAAAGATGGCAAAGCTAGTGCTTCATTTTCATTGAAATTGTTTTTACCTGATATTTTCATTCTTAATAAATGAAAGGCACAAACAAATATGTTTTAAGTCCTCATTTAAATCTTCCTAAGCCTGATAACCAATAGGTAACAAATAATATATATATATTAAAATAGGATTTTTTTTCATTTCATCATTCTTTGACTTTTATAGGATAAAAAGGATAGAGAATACTTAACTGATTTTGTAACATAAAGGATATCAAAATTAAAATGGGAAAAGAATACAGTTTTAAACAGGAATTCATCAAAAGAAAGAAAAATACAATGACTTGGGAAAAAGTTTATCAGTTAAGACATAATATTCAAATTGAAATGAAAAAGATTATCATCTGTTTAACAAAGTTTATCAAAAGTAACTTATAAAAATAGTTAAAGTGTGAAGTTGAAATTGAAAATTATTATTTGAGAGCAACACACTCTAAACTCAAACACACTACCAGAGTGAAACATTTAAGTTGAATATGATGCTTTAAATAGGAACCTGTAGAATTAATCATCATTAAGATTATCTGCCAATGATGGAGTAATTTGTCAACAAGCAAACAAACAAGTTACCTGATTGCAATAGTTTTAGTACAAATCCAATTTGCACTTATAGTATGAAACCTGTTAATTCATTAAATGTACTCAACTCAACAGGTATTTAAATAATATTGTTAAATTATAGTACTGTAAAACCAGTGAAGTTTTAAATATTTAAGATTAAAATGTCAGTGGAAACATTCCTCGTATGAATGTATTAAAAAATACTCCCAAATATAAAGCCAAAATCACTCATTAGAACTTTAAAAGACAGGAAACAACTAAAAACTCCAGTCTGAAAGGTAATAATAAATACATAAACTGTGAAGCAAAGCCAGGAATATAAAATTACTTTGAAACAGCTACTTATATCCATTTTAATGATGAATTCAAGGTTACAATGTTAAAGACATATTTAAGTCTAGCAGTGGGGTAAGACAGGTGAATCAAACTTTGTATCCTAAATAATTACAAGACACTTTGAAAATGTAGTGTTTTCTTTCCAGTTAAAAAATTTCTATCCATTGCCTCTATCTTTGGTGTCACTGCCACCAATAAACACAGTATACAGCTTAGAAACCTAATTACTATCTTCAACTAGGAAAAAGTAAAACAACATTATTTCTTTAAAAATAAGATGTAAAGAATGTAATCCTACTTAATTTTGTCTCATGGTCCCACATATCTGAAATATCATGCCAAAAAGTAAAAGTCTAAAAGGGAACATCATCATTTGCTATAACTGCACCAAAAATTTAGCTACTGTACGCTGGTGTGATGACAGCCAGTAGTATGCAGAGGCTACAGAAAGACATAATTACACAAGTTTAGATCACAATTAGGAAAAGGAAGGTTCAGTTTAATGTGAAACTGAAACACAGACAACAATGACTTCACGTAAATATGCTACAACTTTGTTCTCTTGCAGTTTAAAAGGACAGTGTAAATATCTTAAATTTACACAAAACATTAGGAAACAAGGTAGTTGTTCATGATTAAAATAAAATAGCAATGTAAATTAATTTAACACAGTGTTAAATATATTCACATGATCACCATTGTGATTCAAATGGCCACTAATAGAGTTATATATCAGTATATGTACATAACATTTGCCGACAGTTTTTGTTAAGTTTGACATTTTGCAGACCAGGTAATTTTACAAGACAAATAATCTTGTATCAACTCTTCATATTATGAAAGGAATCAAATATTGTTAAGTAGTTTCATTCCTCTGGTGGAGGGGTGACCCTCTAAAAAGTCCTTGCAAATTGAAGAGAGTTCTACCTTCTTGAATATTTGAACTTGTTGACCAAGATAGATTCCTATAAGCTGAGGATAAACAAATCCTAAGAATTAACGAATCTCATAACATTGTCAGTGGCATTTAGCAGATATCTGCCACAAAGAGGAACACTGGGTCCTATAGCAGAGCCTTCTGAGAATATGGTTGCTGTGGCTGAGGAGGCTGATGGTTGCCTCCCGGATGAGTCAGGGTTGACGATGTTAAATTGTAGTTTGGCATCTGGGACATATTAGTTCCTGCATTCTGGTATATAGTGACATCAGCAGTTGCAGCAGTAGCAGTGGGAGGAGGACTATATATTGAAGCCTGGTTGGGATATGTATTTCCTTGAACCATTGCACTGTGGAGGGAGAAAAACATCTAATTAGCCAACTACCAAAATATAGCCATTAAGAGATAAACAGTAAAGCCATTTGTTAAACACTCATTCATCTAAATTCTTATTCTTTTTTTTGTTGTTGCACTTGAACACAATGACTTTATTCATTCACTTATTTATTCATTTAGTCCATTTGTTTGTTTGTTTATTTACTTATTTATTTAATATGTGGTGCTGAGGTTCGAACCCAGGGCCTCGCACATTCTAGGTGAGCACTCTACGGCTGAGCCCCCATTTAAATTCTTTTGATAACTGTTTATTAAACATTTGACACAGATGTCAGACATTATTATTTGAGGCACTGGGATGCTGTAGAATAAAAATAAATCACTACCATCATAGAGCTTTCACTCTAGCAGGAGAAGCTAATGGGTTATAAGTGCTGTGAGAAGGAAGAGAGCCTGTTAGTAGGACTAAAAGTCCTGAAGCATGTGATTCTAGAGGAAGGTCTTTCAGATAGAGCAACTGTTATGGTTTGGATATGTGGTGCCTTTCCTGTTTGAGACAATGCAAGAATGTCTTGAGGTCAATGATTAGATTATGAGAGTTGTGACCTGGTCAGTGGATTAGTCCACTGATATGGGTTAACTGGGTAGTAACTATAGGCAAGTGTGGTGTGACTGCAGGAGGTAGGTCACTGGGGCATGCCTTAGGGGCTTATATTTTGTCCCTGGCGAGCAGGGCTCCCTCTCTGCTTCTGTGTTGCCATGCCCCTCTGTCATGATGTTCTGCCTCATCTGGGACCAAAAACTAGGAAGTTGGCTATCTATGGATTGAGACCTCTGAAATCATGATCCAAAATAAACTTTTGCTTCTCTATATTATTCTTGTCAGATCTTTTGGTCACAATGACACAAAGCTGACTAAAACAGAAGTATTTAAACAAAGACCTAAAATAAGGAAGGGAAGGAGCCATATCAATTATCTAGGAAAAGTTTGTTTCAGGTAGAGAGAAAAGAAGCCTTTGAGAAGAGAAAACACCACACATGTTCAAGGAACAGCAAGGAGGACAAAGAGACCTTTGGCCAAGTAAGCACAGGTAAGAGTGATATATGATAGCAGAATTGAGGGACCATAGCATATACAGTACCTTGAAGGCCACAAAGATTCTGGCTTATAATGAGATGGAGAGACATTGGTTGGTTTTGAGCAGGAGGGTGATGTGATATCACTTAGATTCACCCTGAAACTAGGACAGAAGCAAGAACAGTAGAGGCTATTAGATTTTTCCAGGTGAGAGCAGACAAAGCCAGGATGGAGAAGGAAGAAAAGGGCATTCACATATTTTGAAGATCATGTCATCAAAATATAATTATGGACAAAGTAACTTGGAATGCCTGAGGATAGGATAAATAGGAGAGATAAATTTACAGTATTTATTTTATACTTAGTAAAAATAACTGGCAGAACGGCCATTCACTGAAGAGAAGAAGAATCAAGAATGGTTTTGAACATGTTAAGTGAGAAGTCTAGAAAACATACAAGAAAACATAATACATTAAGCAGTCAGATATTCAAGTCTGGAGACCAGTGGAGAGGGTAAGAGTAGAAAAAACATTTGAGTGTCATCAAGCATATACCTAGTGCTTAGAGTCACAGAGCTGAATGAGCTAACCTATAGAGTGTGGACAGAGAAAAAAGCAGTCCATCTGGTCAGCCCTACACATCTGAAAGATAAGATAAAGAGGAGTAAGGCCAAGGAAACTGAGTAGTAGTAGCAATGAATAAAAGAAAACTAATTGTCATAATGGTCATGACCAACTATAATAGTATTTCAAAAATGAAGAAATAATAAACTGTAAAATTGGGTACAAAAGCAAAATTGACCCCATGATCTGGTGATATGGAAATCACTTCCTAACAAGAATAATTCCAATGGACTACTGATAATGAAAGACTGATCGTTTCATTTCTCTTATTTTCTTAAAAATACAGAATAAAAGAAACCACCTATATACCACCCCACCACATTTATCAACTCTACCATTACCTATTCAGATCTGACTATCCATATGTGAAACTGTTAATACAGAGTCTGACCCTATCAATTTTTAGTATCGCTATTAATGCCATCTCTGAAGGAATACATGTTCAACAGGTGTTTTTTTGTAGAACATGTCATTGAAACATTTAGCTGCCTTCCTGGCTGGACTCATTTGTTTATTCTCTAGTTAATTCTTAGCTTACCTTCATTTTCACTAGGATACATTCCTTGATTTCCCACTTTTCTAGCATGGTTCCTCCTGTGTACCATCAGAGGACCCTGAATGTATAACTATCATTGTATATTCTCTGATAGTTTCCTTTTTACTTGTATGAATCCCTACTAACCTATAATATCTTAAGAACTGGAACTGAGTCACATTGCACAGGACACAGTTTTATACTATATAAGAACTTGCTAAATATTTGAAAAATAAATGTTTAAGTGTTAATTATGACAATTTCAGGTGCTATATTAAGCTAGTGAGGTGTATTTCTTTATTCCTTATAAAGGTTTCATAAAACTTTGAGTCAATTTAAGAATCTATGTATAAATGTACCATATATATATATATATATATATATATATATATACACACACACACACACACACACATACACACATATACATATATATACATATATATATAAGTATACATACAAAAATGTGTTTGCCTAGTGTTTCAGTGTAGAAATAAGAAAACTGATAGCAGAGCAAATGTAATATAACAAAATTGGAATAAGTGAGGGTCAGGGTTAGAAGTCTACTTGCTTGAAGTGTGCTAAATATTTGACTTGAGTTTTCTAGTTGCAAATTACGGCCAATGAGAATTTTTTGTTGTTTTTGACAGGCAGGATTTATTTCTTTGTTTTCCTTGATCTTCAGTACACATCTAAAAAGACTTTTTTAAAATTCTTCTACAGATAATTTTGGTTTCAGAGTTCAGTTTTTCAGACTTCTGTCATTCTTGGGCAATCTTATTATTCATTGGAGAAGGTAGCACTGATTCAGTTCTCAAAAGTTACTTGTAGAGATGGTAGTATTTTAAAGTGATAGTAAATGACTTTATAAGGACAGCAAAGCTTGTTTATTTGCTGTTTTTAATTTGCTTCTCCTACCCTGAGGTTCATGGACAAATCAGTGTATGTATGGCAGACATCTGACATATAAACATTACTTAGAGTTTCTTAATTTCAAAACGCTTCCTATTTAGTAGAAGCAAACATAAAAATATGTAGTTTATATTACAATATAAGTTATAAATAAAGATATAAGAGGTGAATAAGTTTTCCAAGAAAATATACTCAAGTTGTGTTATTCTAGATCAGAAGGGGAAGAAAAAAGTAAGAAAGATGTTCGGACAATGGTGGAATGGAATGGCATGGTACCCATGGTATAGCAAAGATGGAAAGTGTGAAAGGCCTGATGTGTGCTGGGAATCACCCTGTTACTAATTGATTGAAGATACCCCTGGAGATACTGACAAGGATTGAAGAACATGTAGTCCTAGGAGCACGCTAAGCAGCTTAACTCTTAATACTGAGAAAGCTCATAAAGAACTTTTAAATGGAAATAGGATAGATGAATTTACAGAGGCAAGATTAGAAGCCAAAGAACCACAAAGATTAGGCAAGAAATTCTATAGTGTTTAACTGTAAGATATGATGATATTAATAGGGAAGAGTTACTTAGGAAATTAGCAAATAATTTTATGTTGGGTATTATGATAGGGGAACAGTGCTGAGCAGACATAAAATAAATATTGGGTGAATTGTAGAGTTTTGTTCCAGGATACTGGGTAGACAGTGAAACTTTAAATTGAAAGTAAGGAAGTATATAGTTAGAATAAATACAGTAAAAGCTAATATTCTTGAAATGTTTAGTATGTGCTAGTTTGCTATATATATCACTCATTATTAGTTCATTATACTGTGATATATAGTTATATTACAGTAAGTCAAATTTTTTACACCAATAGGAACCACAATATTGCATTATCACAGTATAGAGGCCACGTGTGTTAAGCTCTGGAGCACAAGGCCTGGCTCTGAATTGAAGTTAGTAGGATCTTAGAACCCTCTCCCCGTCTCAGTTTCCCATTTTATAAATGAGAAATACTATTATAGCTTCCCCCTAAGTTATTACAAGAAGCAAATGAATCAATATATATAAAGCATAAAGCAGAGTGCTTGGCAGATACTAAACGTCCCATGCCTTCCTAAGTGACTCTGGAATACTAGATGTGACAATAGGATAATTCCTTAAAATTTCCAGGCTTCTCCAATATGTGACTCTTTGAGAATGAATATTACAATAGTGAGGGTAATACAGAGTATCTATAGACACTGATGGAAAGGTTTCTAGAAATTATGCTTGAGTCACCTAGAAATGTCTGTTACACAAGTCAGGATTTCATGACTTGTAGACTACATGCTAGTAAACTCTTAAAGTTTATTTGTTTCAAGGGGAAGAATTCTGCTTAGATTCACATAAAATACTTAAAAATTCATAATGATTTAACTACATGACAGAGAATATAAGTAAATGCCAAAAGAACTGGGCCTCTGTCATTGCATAATCAGTTAGCTATCTGCCTCAAGAACCACAGAGGCAAATCATGTTTTTCATCTTTTCTTTTCAAATGTGCACTCTCTTTAATGAAAATTAAATTCCAATATAATACAAAAATAAGGAAATATTTGCTTTCTTAAAGAGATAGCCCAGGGTGTATATTCCAAAACAATAACAGAATTTAGATTTTACATAAAATTTGTGGGAAAATAATAAATTATAGTTACAAATTAGTTTTTTAAATAAATTATCAAATATCATCATAGACTCAAAATCACAAAAATATTCCACTTATAGGAATACAAAAAATACAAAACTACCCCCCAAATACAGAAGTTGAGTGAGTTATTCAGTCAATGGACTGGCTTGTAGCTGATACTGTAGTATCAAATGGGTTCTTATAAAATCCACTCAACACCACAAATGGGGCTGTCTGGAAACACTGATGACCTCTATCTCAGATTTCTTATTCAGATCTATGCTTACTGATGATTGGAGGCAATTAAAGAATTTTAACAGCAAAATCACAAGTAATAGTCAATGTATCAAATTACTTTGAGTAAGAAGCCTGAGTCTGCTGACTAGATAGGGCCGGGTTTGCAGATGGTGGGACTGCTCCTTGGCTGAGAGAAGACAGTTGCTCTGGAGGAAGACTGTAGCTCTGGAGATGACTCATCTGGGCATTCCCTGCAACCAGGTAAGCACCACTCTGATGAGGCCCTGGATATACCTAGGATGGTTATTGAGAAAACATACTTGATTGTAAAACTTTCACACACATTCCAAACATTTTCTGAAGAGGCACTCAGCTACAAAAAGAACACATATTATTTCTCTGGAATCATGTTTTAAAAACTTACTTCTGTCAATAAGCATTTTATAAAAAACACTTTTTAGTGATGTGGACAGCTGAGGATTTTTGATTTTAAACATTACCTGAACTCTTATTTATTGCAATACAGAAGCATTAAAGGAAACTACCTTGAAACTTTATACTAACATAATATTTCTATTACATAGACTTAATATTTTGCATAATAATATGGAATCCAAAATGACATTTAGGAGGCACATTTTAGGAGACTACAATGCCATAAATTCTATTTATAATATAAATTTCCTAAACTGCAATTTATTGAACCTGGAGCAACTTAACTTTCTAAAGCAAGGGTGAGCAAGTTAACTTTCTAAAGCAGGGGTCAGCATGTTTTCTTATAAAGGGCCAGGTAGCAAATATTTTAGGACTGTAGGTCATATGGCCTCTGTCACAACAACTACAATCTACAGGTATAAAATGTAGCTACAGACAATGAGAATAGCTATGTTTTAATAAAAGTTATCTAAAAAACAACAAACAAACAAACAACAACAAAAACAGGAGGCAGGCTGGATTCATTTGCTTACTACTATATCGAAAAAATTGTACTGTTTTTAGTCTAAAGAGATTGAAGTTTTTAAATATCAAAAGTCTTAAACATGGAATTATTAATATTCTATAATATTCACTTTTAAAAGACAACTTCTGTCTTTGTAATAAAATTGTTACTATGTGGGCTGGGGTTATGGCTCAGTAGTGGAGTGCTCGCCTAGCACAGGTGAGGCACTGGGTTCTATCCTCAGCACCACATATAAATAAATGAATGAATGAATGAATGAATGAATGAATGAATGAATAATATTGTTACTATGTGTTAAATCAATATGACAACCACCAAGAGGCAAGGACAATAATCACCCTGGACTTCTGTTAAGCCACAACACATACCATTTCAGAATCCAAAAGGTCTTCATTATAAACATAGCTCTACCAGCTCATATAACTATTTTACTTTTTTCTTTGCATGAATGTTTTTTTTTCGCCTGACTCAAACTAGTACTGAAGACCCTTGAGAAGATATCATCTAGCCTTATGTTTCTAGGGCTTGGCTGTTAGTTCCAGGTAGTGCTAGACCCTCATCTCAGAGAAAATGGCCCATTAAAAAAAAAAAAAAAAATCTGAACAAAGTTTGTGATAAATCTTTGTAAACAAAAAAGAATCTGGCTGATTATTCCTTATACCTGGAAATTGCTGAATTTATGGAAAAGGGGCTCTTAAACAGTTGCTTCAGATGAAAAGAGAAAAAAGGGGTCTACATTGCATTATATGCATTTTATGTGAAAAAGGGGGAAATCCCTTTTAAGCAGCTTTTTAAAAACATGAAAATATTACATTTTGTTGGTTAACAGTTTTTCAATTCCATTTTTCCCACTGCATTTAAGTTTTCCTTTTATGTATTGCTAAAAGTCATTAGATATTTAAGAAAATTTTCCCATCTCTGAAAATGGTACGTTTTAATTTGTGGGTTTCTTTAAAAAATACAATATTGAGATAATACATACAAAAGGCTGTACATATGTAGTGTACCCAATTTGAGGAGTTTGGCGATAAGTACATACTTGTGAAATCATTACCATAATCTATGCAATGAATATCCAACAATCCAAAAGTTTCCTGGTACTCTATTATTTTTGTGATAAGAACACTTCGTATAATCAGGTCATTGTAAAATAAAAAATAGCAGATACTCAGAAGAACTTAGTAATAATTAAAAATTTGACTCAATAAATTACAGTTTAAAAAAACAAATGAAACTACAGTTCTTAACCAAATCATTATATACAAAGTTTAAAAATATGTAGATATTAGGTCCTCAACTTTAAAGATTCTTATTCAATGGTCTAGAGTAGAACCAAAATAACTATTTAAAATAAAATAAAATAAAAAGATTGATGGCTGATTTTGCTGCCTATTGCTATATAAGAGCAATACAACCACTGGTATATTTAATATATTATAAATTGCATATATCGAGTAAAAAATTGTATTAAACTTTATTCTCCTTCTAAACATTACTTTTAGAAAATTTCATATTTTACAAAAGTACAGCTATTACAGCAATTTCAAATGCATAAGAAAAGTTAAAACAATATTCTTGAGCTTTTAAAAGCATACCTGAGAACCAGAAACACCAGATGACTGCATATAATACTGCTGATTCTGTAATTTTGCATACATGGAATACATGGGATCTTCATTCATTAACTTAGTATACAACGAAAGTGCCTCCATCACTTTAACATTAAGTTCTGAGAGTTCTGAATGTTT
Source organism: Spermophilus citellus (assembly GCF_964194105.1). Classification (NCBI taxonomy): domain Eukaryota; kingdom Metazoa; phylum Chordata; class Mammalia; order Rodentia; family Sciuridae; genus Spermophilus; species Spermophilus citellus. The sequence continues at coordinate 74,831,295 of NC_138187.1, read as the reverse complement.
CCTGAAACATTACACAATAATTTGAAACATAACTGCTTACTTAAATTATAAAATATTCTAAACTATGACATATCAAAATAGCAAAAATTAATATTGGTAGACATTATTAAAGATTCAACCTATGTAAAATTATCTTGTATTTTAGTGCTAAGGCAACCAAAACTGTTTAAGATTTAGGTACTGTGCTGAGGGGAAATACAATTTATTACAATTGACGGTACCCTGAAATACTTAAGATTTCTCCAATTATTAATAAATGAATCATTTATGGGCTCTGGTAATGCCACTTTAGCAAAGATGACTGCACTAGGCTACTTAACTCTTATTTGTTTAAAATATATATATATAGGGAGAGTCGATTAAATCCTCACTTTTAAAAAGGGCAAATGAGTCAAATTACCCACAGCTAGTTGAAAACAACTGAATAAGGAGTGGTTTCTGTGAAAGCAAATAGAGCTCACTCTGAAGTTTATAGAGACAGTTTTAAGGACAAATATACACAATACAGATATAGTCCATTTTCTTTTACCTATCAATATCTTCCAGCTTTTCATCAATGAGAGGTCCCATCTGGTGACACATTGCTAATATAACAAGATTTGAAGAAATAAGAAAATGCAATAAAAGAAACTGAACCATTGATACATAATTACAAAATTTTAATAATAAAAGATTTAATTTGGAGCAATAAACTTTATATTAATTAACGTTAGTCAACAGAATCCAAAACTCATTTTCTCAGAATATGACAGTGACAATCTACAATACTAATCTCAAAATTAAGAATTTTTTCATTTCATAAAATTCTAGAATATTGAATTAAAAGTTTAATTTGGATAAAAAGTATGAGAATTCAAACTTCACCCAAGGTTTAAACTGCATTTTAAAGAGTCAGAGTAAAGCTGGGTTCAGTGGCATAAGCCTGAAATCCCAGTGATCCAGGAAGCCTGAGACAGGAGGATTGAATGTTTGAGGCCCGCTACAAAAACTTACAAAGACTTTTTTTTATTTTCTCAAAAATAAAAATTCATACATACATAGAGCTGGGGATGCAGCTCAGTAATTCAGTGGTAGAGCACCAGTGGGTTCAATTTCCAGTACCACACCAAAAAAACAGTAAGACTGAGAAATGTTTTGTTTAAAATCATTCTTAAAAACCATTCTATAACAGTGCCAGGCAAGATGGTGTACACCTGTAATCCCAGCAGCTCAGGAGGCTTAGGCAGGAGGATGGTGAGTTCAAGGACAGCCTCAGCAACTTAGCAAGGCCCTAAGCAACTCAGTGAGACCCTGTCTCTAAATAAAATATAAGAAAGGGCTGGCAATGTGGCTCAGTAGTTGAGCGTCCCTGGACTCAAACCCCAGTACCAAAAAAATAAAAAATAAATCTATAACAGAACAATAGATAGAACCTCTGATTATTCTCTTTGCAAGGTAAACAGAAAACGGGTTTACCTTCTAGATGAAGTAGCTCTGGTAGATCTGGTTGATTATCACTGGGGTCAGTACTTTGCAACATCTGTAGCAACTGGTCCATTTTATCCTACAGGAATTAAGTAGTTAATATAAAAAACAACTGAACTTTATGAAACATTATGTTTTCACTTCTTTAACTAGATAAGGGACATAAAACTTTCATCATTAAGTTATAGAAACTTCAATTTTGCTTTTATGTTTTAGTATCCCAAGTATTATCTTTAATACCATGTGTAAACAGTTGAGCGCTATTCCTATGTATTTTAACAGATATTCTCTAAAATTAGAAGAAACAGAACCACATTTAAACTTAAATGTGTGAGTTCTTCAATCTTTTATATCATGATAGAGGATTTCACTTTGCTTTGTAGATGCTGCAGCTTAGACACACAGGGCAGTTGTAATATCTCTCTCAAGATGGCTGTTATGACTAACAACTCAAGTCATGAATACTTCACTCAGCTCTATTACAACTGTTCTTGTAAGCAGAGCTCTAAGGATTTATTTTGTGTTTTCCTTTTTTTACTTTTTTCCCCCTGACAATTTTATTCCTGATTCTTTTTTTTTTTTTAAAGAGAGAGGAAAGGGGGGGGGGGGAGAGAGAGAGAGAGAGAGAGAGAGAGAGAGAGAGAGAGAGAGAGAGAGAGAATTTATTTATTTATTTTAGTTCTCGGCGGACACAACATCTTTGTTGGTATGTAGTGCTGAGGATCAAACCCGGGCCGCACGCATGCCAGGCGAGCGCGCTACCGCTTGAGCCACATCCCCAGCCCCTGATTGTTTTTTGTTAGTACAGACTTCACCATTTCTCTAAAAGAACACTTTCCAAATTTTGTGCTCCTGTCTCCCCTAAAATAATGCTAAACTATCTATAAATATATTTACATCTTTTAGAGATGATTTTTCATTTTCTTCACAAGTTTAAAATAATACAAAACATATGACTGCCAGGTCATTAAATATTGGCATCTTAAATAAAACAGTTCTGCTTTTACATATATGCATTTAAAAAACAGCCTGGGGCTGGGGATGTGGCTCAGGGCTAAAGTGTTTTGCCTATGAAGCCCTAGATTAGATCCTCAGCACCACAAAGAATGAAAATAAAAATAAATAAATAAAACCATCTTTGTTAGGAATTTCAAATTGTTTATTTTTCTCTTTGATCTCATCAGATTTCCACTCAATTTTTTTTAAAATTTTTTTTAGTTGTAGATGGACACAATACCTTTATTTTATTCATTTTTATTTTTATGTGGTGCTGAGGATCAAACCCAGTGCCTCACCCATGCTAGGCAAGCGCTCTGCCACTGAGCCACAACCTGGGCCCTACCCCTACAAATTTTTATCTTAGTGTAGTATAACTGAAAGTCATTTACTTATGACTATATCAAATTTCCTCGCAATAAAATTATGTATATAAACTGACAATGCTCCAAGTATTAAATTCATCTGTATGAGTTAATGATTACTATGGGTCAAAATAACATATTTCAACTTTTAGAAAATAAAATAATCCAGCAATCAGCACTGATTCCATTCTTATTTTTTTTTTTTTTTTACAGGTAGAAGTGACAAAAATCTTTATTCATAAAATAGAAGCTTTTACAGCATCATCATTAAGTCCTTATAGTATCCTCTGCATTTAACACCAGGGATTATAGTGGCTTATCATTAAAAATTATGTTTAATTATCTACTAGTTGACAATTCATTTGTTCCACCCACTTTTTTTCTTTTTCTGTAACAAAATATATAAAACCATCTGATCTATTTTACTCAGTCATTTGTCATTACTTTCTTAACACCAACTCCAATATTTGAAATGGTCCCTGTAAATTTTTATACTGTAAGGCAATGCACCACAGTAAGGTTCAAGATGAGCCAGGGGTAAGGCTTTCTTCTGTACTAAGTACAAAGGCAAAGGGAAATTATAAAAAGAGAGGAGAAAAAGAAATGACCTACAGTGTCAGGGTCAGTACTTTGATAAATTTTAGGAAAGAGTATTTATGGAAAATGAGAAAGAACTGAAAAGATTCTTCTAAAATGATCTATACCCAGGGATCAGAAAATTTTTTTCTGTAAGGGCCAGAGAGTAAATATTTTAGGCATTGCAGGCCGTATTATTTCTACAGAGGTTACTCAATTCTATGCCAGCACAAAAGTAACAAAAGAAAATATGTAAACAAATGTAGATGTGTTACAAATTTGGCCAGCAGGTGATAATATTCTATATGGCTTGAAAGTTCCATAATTTAATATTGTACTATTAAGTTAACACAGCTATGTTAATAGTTTTTCAAAAAAAGGAAATAACATTAATAAGTTTGAACAGGAAAAGACAACCACAAACATGCTTAAATCTGAAAAAGTGAGCAATTTAAATCTTTTTTTTCTTATTTGTAATAACACAGAAATTTCAACATTTCTCTAAAAACACACTTCAAATTTAGTGCTCCCGTCTCCCCTAAAAGAATGCTAAACAATGCTGAATAATTTGGCAGTATCAACATGTAAAACACACAGATCCTTCAATTCAGCAAAAACTTATGTAAATAGGATATTGTGATTTAAAAAGCCTATATTTAAATCCTAATAATACAAGTTTAGGCACTATTATTGGCTCCAAAAATGACTGTCACCAAATTGACACTGCATTTTCAAACAAGTCACTGAAAGTAAGCATTGTTACAGATAATAACAATGACATGGAGACATTTAACATAAAGTTAGCATAAGTTTTTCCCAAAAGCTCAAATGTGTTCAATACAAGAAGAAACCATGGTTTATTCCATTGACAATTTAATCTTTAGAAACAATAGTTTGGCTTATTCAACAAATTCATTCAGTAAGTTTGCCTTTCTCACTAATGTGCAAACAATCTTACTATGCTTGTTGGGTATAATTGGAAAACAGGTACTCTTGCATAAAATCAATGAGTGTAAAAATCCTATTTTGCTGAAAAATTTGGCAGTATCAACATGTAAAACACACAGATCTTTCAATTCAGCAATTCAATTCTTGTACATCTTAAAGAAACACCAAGATAAATGTTGAAAAAAATGTCACTGTTTGTGCTAGCAAGAAAAGCTGGAAAATTCCCATCAGTTGAGGAATTAAATAAATCAAGAGTATATCCATGAAATATAAAGCAGGAACTTAAAATAATGAGGTCCTGATAGAATTAAAAATGGGGGGGGGACTGGAGAGGAAATTTCAAAAGCGATCTGTGTTTTGTCTATGTTAAGTTCTTATTATAACAAAAAAATAGATTACTCAACTAATTAATTATTTTAAAAAATTCCAATTTCAGTACAAAGTACCAACCACTATTACCAAGGAAATCACTTACTTCATCAATAAAGGCTGGTTCCGGCTCCGGTTCTATTGTTTCTACCTGAACATCATCACTAAATTGTACCGTCTTCTTTTCTGTTTTAACTGTAAAATATGTAAAAATTATCTTTTCCTTATGATATATTTAAAATTACATTAAGAATTTTAAGTTCTAAGAGAAAATTTAGATTTTTTTCTTTAATTTCCATCAAGCTGAGAAATTTAAGGAATAATTGGGGTTGCAGATTTAGGCAAAAAGATATAACAGTACTTTATGAAATTCAGTCAAGATTTCTCAATATTCTCTTGTTAAAAATTTTGTTTTCCATGAAAAAGACCACTAAAAGTAACTCATTTCTGAAATGAAAATTATTCAGCTATCACATTAAGAGAATTCAGTAAACTGTTCAGGAAAAAAAAAGTTTTATAATCACATTAGTAGAATCTTCAACTTAAAAACAAATCCTTTTTAAATTATTGAGCCTTCAAAGAAAAATCTCATTTGGAAAAGAAGCACACACTTTTTCACCAAATAGGAAAATAGCTATATATTCTCTGACCAGCCACTCATAATTTCTACCAAGAGAATGACAACCTCCAGGCAAAAGAACTTTTTGTCAGTGGTCTTGGCAGGGATCTGAATTTTCCAACAAATCAGCCTATATTTTCTAGTCACATTATACTTTAAAATGAAAATGTGGTCATCAAGAGATCCGAAAACCATTGGTCAGAAACACGTTTTTCTTTTGTTCACCAAAGCAATTTTTAAAAATCATTTAATACAACTTGTAAATATGTGAATACAAGGTTGTTATGAATATGGCAAACTCCAAATAATAATACTAAGAGGCATGTAAACCTCTAAAGGAATGACCTCCTCCCTTCTTTGTTTCCTCTCTTTTTTTTTTGGGGGGGGGGCAATACTAGAGATTAAACCCAGAGGCACTCAACCATTGAGCTATATCCCCAACTCTTTTTATTTATTTGTTTATTTTTAAATTTTGAGACAGAGTCTTGCTAAGCTGCCAAGGAAGGACTCAAACTAATGATCCTCCTGCCTCAGCATCCTGAGTTGTTGGGATTAGAGGAATGAGCCACTACTCCCAGTTTGAACTTCCTCTGTATTATTTATCCTTATATCAATGAGGTCACTTAAAATTTAAAGGAATGGTAATAATTAAGATAGGGATATGCCAGCAGCAGCACAATTAATGAAAGGAAGTAGTATTTACTAAACTATTAGATGTACTTAATAGAATATTACACATCCCCCAGCAAATCTCCAAAACAATACTATGATATATGCCCACTTAATAAATAAGGTGGTTAAGAAAGGTTAATAACTCTTCAACAAAGAAAACTAATAAATGGCAGGCTTTGATTTGAATGCCAATCTACTGTTTTATTAGCCCATACCAGTGGAAACCGGCCTATAATTTTATTCAGAGAACAAGTAATCATATCACTTAAGCATTTTGTCTTATGTGCTTCCATATTAAACAGAAATGGTTTAAATTCCAACATAAGAAATATACTTATCCCATTCAAACCCCATAAAGCAAAATTATACCATATAAAAAGAAAGTTTCAGCTGATTCATTCCCCATGGGGGAAAAGAGATCTGCTACAGGCATATTTGCTTTTTATATATCTTGAGCTATTAACAAGTACAAAGCTGGGACAGCAGTGCATTGGCTGTTACTCATGAGACAACACATGGCTGACTTCATATGCTGACAATGCACAAGTTTGCAGCCCTTTCTCTCAGAGGCACTAATATTATATATGTGTGTGGTATGTAAAAAATACTATAAAAGTGTTTTCACAATCTTACTACATCTCTAAAACAAAACAAGCTAAGTAGGGCATATGCTTCTATTTAACAGGTTAACACAATGAATAAATTCCATAACACTTCTTAATGGAAGTGTTTTACAGTTTATAAGGGCATCTAGGCAGATATATAAATATAATAAAGAAAAATCCATAGTCTATGTTAAATTAATCTTAATAGTCAGGGTTTGAATTCTTAGATTATTCTTCTGGTAAATAAAAAATAAATGCACTTTTAAATACCCACCTCAGACACATTAGCATTTAAAAGTAATTTCTCAAATTTCATTGAGAAGATTACAAATTACCTTTGATATGTTGACAGAATGAAAAATACTCACTCATTTCTGGTTCAGCAGTGAGATCTGCAGTCACAAAATTAGAAGGAAATAACCCTATGCCTTGATGGGTTTCACCTTTCCACCAGTTGGGATCACTATGATAAACAAAAAAGAATACTTTGTAATAATAAAGACTTTTATTTCTATAAATCTTCATCTTTTATAGTGTTTCTTATTAAATTAGAATTTTATAACAATCTAATAAAGGAGCCAAAGAATATCTTCATTAGAAATAAGAAATGAGGCATTAGAGAAGATAAAAAGCTATTAATCACACAGTTCTTTATCTTTTTAAGGGCCAGCGAGTGTTTTGGGAATCGAATAAAAAACTATAAATCTCTCCCCAAAAGAGGCCCTATTTATAGTTAAAAACTGTCAACTTCAGAGAGTTCTTTCAGTCTAGCATAAAGGTAGGTTCATTAATCCAAATCTTCATTCCTAAATCATTTTTCTTTCTAATACACATCAGCAAGTTTTTTCTCCAACAGAAGACATACAAGAGGATATCTTTTACAGCACAACTTTCCAAGAAACACACTCCCTGATGTGTACGCACATTCACCACTGTATCCCCACTGCCTAATACATGAAAAGCTAACAAGTCTTCAGTAAAGATTTTTTGAAGGAATGCAGGACCAAGGTTTTGTGCAATTTCCAGTTAACTGTCTCAAGTTTACATGATTTTTCTTCCTTAAGAAATCATATGAAAATAAAAATCCTACAGAATGTTTATCCCTCTAAAATTCTTATGTTGAAATCCTAACCCCAGAGCAATGATATCAAGATAAAGTCTTTGGGAAACAATTAGGTCATAAGGGCAGAACATTCCTGAATGGAATTAGTGACTCCAAAGAGCTCATTCACCTCTTCTGCTATGTGAGAACAGAATACTAAATGACCATACAAAAATCAATAGCTTTCCTCTACACCAATAATAAATCTGCTGAGAAAGAAATCAGGAAAATAACACCATTCACAATAACTTATAAAAAATAACAACGCAAGGAATAAATTCTATCCATGGAGGTTTAAGACCTCTACAATAAAGAAAACTGAAGAAAGATCCTGAAGACGACACTAAAGAAGACTGAAGAAGATTTTTAGAAGATAGACGTCCCATTGTTCATGGATAGAAAGAATTAATATTGTTAAAATGGTCACAATACCAAAAGCAATATACAGATTCCATATAATCCCTATCAAAATAACAACGATATTCATCACAGAACTAGAAAAGTTAAGTCTTAAAATTCATTTGGAAGAATAAAAGACCCAGAATAATGAAAGTAATCCTAAGCCAAAAAAGCAATGCTGGAGGTGTCATCATATCTGACTTCAAAGTATTAGATTGCAGAATTATACTAACAAAAGCCACATGGTACTGGTATAAAACCAGACACAGACCAATGCAACAAACTAGAAGACAGAAATAAGCCCCACAGATAGAGTCATCCAATTCTTGACAAAGCTGTCAAAACCATACATTGGAAAAAAAACAACCTTTGTAACAAATGGTGCTGGGTTATCATTTTGTAGAATAAGATTATATCCCTCTCATCCTGCACAAAAGTCAACTCAAAATAGCTCAAAGATCTAGGTAGACCAAAAATTACGCCACACCTAAGAAAACACCGAGGGTCAGCACTCCAACAAATGGGCACAGGCAATAACTTTCTAAATAGGGCTTCTAAACCTCAGGAAATAATACCAAGAACTAATAAATGGGATCACATCAATTTAAAAGGCTCTGCACAGCAAAAGAAAAAACAATCAACAATGTGGAAAGACCTTACAGAATGGGAGAAAATCTTTGCTAGTTACTCTTCTGACAATATTAATATCCAGAATATATAAAGAACTCAAAAAAAACTTAACAACAACAACAAAAAACCCCGAAAACCCAATTAATAAATGGAAAAAATGAACTAAATAGTCACTTCTCAAAAGAAATACAAATGGCCATCAAACATATGAAAAAATGTTCAACATCATTAGCAATTAGGGAAATAAATGCAAATCAAAACTACACTGCGATTTTATTTAATATTTATTTTTTAGTTGTAGCTGGACACAATACCTTTATTTTATTTATTTATTTATTTATTTTTTTAAATGTGGTGTTGAGGCTCAAACCCAGGGCCTTGCACAAGCTAGGCAAACGCTCTAGCGATAAGCCACTACCTCAGCCCCTACATTGAGATTTTATCCCATCCAGTTAGAATGGGAGTCATCAAGAATAAAACAATAATAAATGCTGGAGAGGAGGTGGAAAAAAATGAACTCTTACCCTGTTGGTGAGATTATAAATTAGCACAACCACTATGGAAATCAGTATGGAGGTTCCTCAAGATTGCAAATGAAACCACCACAACACCCAGCTATACCACTCCTCAGTATTTATCCTAAAGAATTAAAGTCATCATACTAGAGTGACACATGCATACCCATGGTTTTTAGCAAAACATTTCACAATAGCCAGATTGTGGAACCAGCCTAGGCGTTCATCAATGGATGGATAGACAAAGAACATGTGAGCATATGCACACACACACAATAAAGTTTTATTCAACCATAAATAATAATAAAATCACATCATTTGCAGGAAAATGGATAGAACTGAAGAATTTTTTTCCACCTCCTCTCCAAAAAAACAATTCATTTTAAGCATTTAATATTTTAAATGAAATAAAACGAACTCAGAAAGTCATGAACCTCAGACACTAGAATGGCAATAAGTAAATCAATGGAAGTGTAACCGATGTGATTCTGCAATCTGTATACGGGGTAAAAATGGGAGTTCATAACCCACTTGAATCAAACTGTGAAATATGATATATTAAGAACTATGTAATGTTTTGAACGACCAACAATAAAAAAAAATAATAAAAAAAAAAAAGAAAAGAAAAAGGAAACCCAAGGCAGGCAGTGTTGGGGGGGGGGGTGCGCTCATAAAAAGAGAAGGGAAATGAGTATAGTAGAGGCAAGGGACCAAGGGGAGACAAAGGGGAAACACTGGCAAACAATACTGGCCAAATTATATTGTTATATCATGTGAATGTATGAATATATAACAACAAAGCCAACTATTATGTACAACTATAACGCACCAATAAAATATAAGGAGAAAACACCGCATAGTGAATAGACTTCCATCTATGAACCAGGAAAAGGGCCCTCCATCAGACATAAAATCTGACAATGCCTTGATCTTGGACTTCCTAACCTCTAGAACTATGTGAAAAAAAAATTCCTGTTGTTTAGGAGTCACACAGTCTACAGCAATTTGTTATAGCAGCATAAAAGAACTAAAACAATAAGTGATACTTGAAATAACCTTGAACAAATTTGATAATATTTCATTATCAATAACAATTCATTTTAAGCAAAGCATCATATAGCTGCAGCTGTTTTTTTTTTAAGAGAGAGAGAGAGAGAGTTTTTTAATATTTATTTTTTAGTTTTCGGTGGACAACATCTTTATTTTATTTTTATGTAGTGCTGAGGATCAAACCCAGTGCCCCGCGCATGCCAGGCGAGCATGCTACCACTTGAGCCACATCCCCAGCCCATAGCTGCAGTTTTAAAGAGAGATGCATTGTAACACTATCCCTATGATAATGTAAATGTCTAATTCCATGTAAAGTTATTTTGATCCACATGGATACACTGACTGTTCTATGTAAATAAATCAATAAACTATATAAATGTCTTACAAATTCAGTGTATTCTCTAAAACTTTTAAGAATCTATCCTCCACACAAAAAGGTCAATATTTTGACTACATTTTGTAATTGAATTCAATAGGAACAATGTAAAACACAAAGGATTTTACATTGTTTCACATGGATAGTCAATTAATGATTAACCATTACCTGTCATCAAGAACTGTTATGATTTCCCCAGCTTTAAACGTAAGTTCATTATCTTCAGCAGCTTCAAAGTCATATATAGCACGAACTTTTCGGCCTTCATGTTGGTGGTTAGTTAAAAGATTGGATGTGCTTGGATACAAAGTGGAAAGAGTTGTTGACTGCTGCCTTTGCTCCTTGAGGGACAACTCAATGGCTGAAAAATAATGAGTTTTAAAATATCCAAAATTTTAATATAGCCACAATCCAAAGAAGTACCAAAAGATATCTCAACAGAGTATTACTTTTTCAAAAGTATAGCTGGAAACTAGAACATATCCTAATATAATATAATGAACAGAAATCATTTGTCAATAATATTCATATAAGCACAACTGAATATGTAAAATTTGATGAGAAATTCATGACTTTTTATTGAACAGATATAATTAAAATTATTGGAGATTAAAAAAATAAATTCTTGAATATTTTATGAAATTTAGTAGCAAATATTTTGCATTTTCTTTCAACTTTTAAATGTTTTTCTATAGCAAGTTCCCAAAACGATATCAAAATCACATGAGAAATCAAGAGTACCATGCCTCACTGCAGAACTGCTTAATCACAATTACAGTCTCAAGGGCAGTATCTAAGAAGCTGGATTTTATTGTTACAAAGATCATTCTTTTGTAACCAGTGGGAAGACTCACCTAACAAATCTTAAATGTATCTCCTCTATCTCTGCCATTACTCCATCAATGCAGATCATCCTCACCATGCATCTCTCAGAAACAATTATGTAACTGGATTATTCTGCAATACAATCTTAATGTACTCACTACCCTGCCTTCAACTGGAACCATAACCCTTTCTGAACCCCTGTTCTAGAGTGATATAAAGAGCTAATATGAAAATAAAACTTTAGAACGAGGGGAAGGGAATGCATCCTACACACAAAATGGTAAAAATCCTAAAAGAAAAGCAATTTAACATCAAAATTTATAACTTTTGGGGGGAGGAAAGTAGCTGGGACTGAACGTATGCCCTAGTGTATGCTAAGTATGCACTCTAACACTGAGCCAGCCCCTAAAACTTTTATTTGGTAAAACATGTCATTATCAAAGTTAATAAAACAAAAGGCAAGGGTAGATGTTTACACAGATAAAACAGCAATAGATAAATACCTAAAATATTTATATCTTTAGAAATATCACTATTTTAAAAAAAAGAACTTCAAAAGGAAGATAATTCACCTAAAAAGAAACCAGAACAGCCACTACACGCACAAAAAAAGGACTCAACCTCACTAATCAGGTAAATCAGGTAAATAAATAACTGGATAACATTTTGAAACTATCAGGTTCACAAAAAAATTAACTCTAACACCACCAACTCCTGTGAGGAGATTAAAAAATAATCACAGCTTCCATACATTGTTAATGGAAAAAAAAATCATGCAACCCTTTAGAAAAGTGAAGATATATATACTTATCTCATGTTCCAACAATGCCATTTTTAGTGCCACATGATAAAGTCACACATATATGTAAAAGAGAATACATAGAGGATATTGCAGTACTATTTGTTATAGTGAAAAAAAACAGTAACAATGCAAATGTCTATTGTAGAAAAAGTGTGCTATATTACTACACTAGAATTTTATACAGTACTTAAAACAAATGAACTTGATTCGTCTGTGTCATGAAAATCTCAAACATAATACATGAAAAAGCAAGCTGCAGATGATAGAGTGTACTGCTTATGAAAAATGAATTTGTTGGATAGCAAAAAGTAACTCATATGGTTTTCTGGATATACAAAGAAATGAAAATACTATAAAAACAGACTGAAAAGAATCATGATAATAGTTGCCTCTGAAGAAGAGAGACAAAGTAGATGTCTGCTTTAGATATAAAGTCCTCTATTTCCTTTAAATATTTCAGGGACTTAAAAATGCACCTTTTGCTAAATCTTCTTCTTCTTTTTTGTTTGCTGCAGTCCCAGGATCCTTGGCTACTAGAGCTGGGCTTGCTTTTGCTTGTTCTGCAGCCTAAAAATAAAGAAACCAATATTTGAGGGTTGTTCTCAAATTTTCCCACTACACTTAATTAAAGAACTTGCAAGAACCCTCTCATCAGCCCACTACAGATTTCAGAAGATGATGGACGTTCAAACTGAAAGTTTCCACTTTGAAAGGAAGAAAGAATAGTCAGAACTGGAGTAAAGACACTGAGAGTAACTGGACACTTACAGTAAACAGAGCTAATACATTCCCAAAGATTTGTAAAAAGAGGTTAAATTAAAAACAGAAAAATGGTATGAAGAGACTAGAGAATATTTTTTTTAACTTTAAAAAAATTCTAACACCAGAAAAGGGGTTGGGAGAGGAAAGTAGACAATTATTTTAAAAACAAATAGATTTTAAAAAATGTAATACTACTCCATTATTAGATTTTATTGCTTCCTTTAGATCAAAAGCCAGGCTGTTATCTTCAGGAACTGAAATTTATATATAACAACATAAATGCTCATGAAATCCCACTATAAACCAAAATACAAATAATTAATTTTGACTGTCTATTACTGCCTATATATTTTATAGATAAGGCAATGTACAAGTAAGCAAATATGAAAAATGATTCACATGTCTGGAATTACAAGTTTCTAAGCCTTATGTTTCCATGGCTTCTAAGTTTATGTACATTCCACACAAATCAGAATCCATCTTATTTTACCAGCCTCATGTTCAATCATTCTACCAGTTACCAGGAACTGCTAGCAGTTCCTGAGCAGTCTATACACTGGTACTTCTATACCTATGACACACTTTTGCTCCACTTAACAATGTTCTCTCTCACTGGCTCCTTATGTCATATCCAACTCGAGAGTCAGTAAACAGCTAAAATATCACTTTCTCAATAAAACAATCCTAAACTTCTTAACTAAAAACTTTTTCTTCTATATTCCTCTGATAATACTTTTAATCAAGGTACTATGGTATGGGTGGAAAAGAAGGAAAGTTGTGGAATCAGGCCAACATAGGTCAAATTCCACAAATTTAACACTTTTTCTAGCAGTCTGACATTGGTGCACTAAGCTCTTTGCACAAGTTCCCCATCCATAAAATGAGAATAATAATAGCACCTGCACTTCATGGGCACCTCATAGCCCATTTAGAGGACTAACATATGTAGCCTGCAAAATCAGAAGAGATGAGGATCATTCAGGGTTTAAAACATAAATATAACATCACCTCCAGGGGTTTATAATATATGTAGAGGTAATTCACCTAACAAATATAGCACAAGCATGGTGAGGCAGGGAGTAAACAGACCTACACTGTTTTTAAGATTTTGATATTTTTACAGCAAATGATACAATATTAGTTTTAATTCAAACAGATTGTGAAAAGTAACAGAGAGATGTTGTAATTCCCCAGAGCAATCAGGAAGAAAAATGGAACTCAAATTATCATACCTACAACATTTAGAACTGTAGCTGGAACACAGTATAGGCAATAAATCTCAGCTTCTATTATAATTATCTGACTACATTTCTTTCTCCACAACTGGACTATATGCTCCTTGGGAAAAAGTACCTAATATTACAAGTACTTGATAAATGTTTGTTGAGTGTTAAAAAAAAAAAAAAAGCCAAAATATTCAGCATTAGAGCAAAATATATTACTCTTATTTCTCGATGTATTTCATACTGTCAAATGCTCTGGCACAGGATGGGCATAGTGGTGCACACCTGTAATCACAGCAACTCAGGAGGCTCAGACAGGAGGACTGCCAGTTCAAAGCCAGCCTCAGCAACTTAGTAAGGCCCTAAGCAACTCAGCAAGACTGTCTCTAAATAAAATATTTTAAAAGGGCTGGGATGTGGCTCAGTGGTTAAGCACCCCTAGGTTCAATCCCCAGTACCAAAAAAATTTTTTAAAAGCACAAGTATTTACTTTTAGAAAAGCAAATTTCCAAAAAAGCTTTTTGGAATTCACTTGAATACAACTTTAAGCACTCTTAATTTTGACCCATCTCCAGTTGTAAACTTATTTAGATAATGTTTTCATTATTCACTTCTGAAAAATTGTAAGTATACTTGGTCAGTGATACTCTATAGTTCTTAGTGACACAATGATACTTGTCATATTAAATAATCTAATATAGTAAGAGTGCTAGACTTAATTCTATCAGTACATCAAAAATTAGTGCTAACAGAAATGTATCAGCATGAAGTGGGTATCTGAAGTATGACTATTCTTAACATTTTTACATTATTTTCTTCTGTACTTGCATGAAAAAATAAACATGGAAAAATCTTTATATTTTCAGGCACTTTTGTTAAGTATGCTACGACAAAAATCTAACCTGATAAAACTGTAGCAATGACTTAAATAATTAATTAGCTTTAAAATCTAGAGGGAATTCTGCAGCTGAACCCAGATGAGCCATTTTTTCATTAAACATGATACTCTCTGATTTCCAATAAAAAACTTTTCAGAACCACAAAAAAAATAAAAATAAATAAAACCCACTATTCTTTTATCATATTTTGGTTTTTATCTAGTTAATACATTTCTTGTAGCTGAAATATACCAAGTATAACAAAATTAGCTTGGGATATTTTATAACATCTAGATCAAAAGTACAGATTTAATTTTGCTACTGGTCCTCTATATCCTAAATATTTTGAATAAAAGAATCATCTGATTTTTCTTGTCAATCAAAAAATAATGCCCTTGCCAGTGTTTGCTTTATTTCTTTGCACTTTGAAGCCTAATCTGGACAGATACATATCCACTAAACTATATCAAACAGAAGATAAGATCAGGTTGGAGAAAATCACTGGACTGAAAATCATTATCCTTGTGTTCTAGTTCCAGCTCTGTCAACTACTAGCTGTGGCCCTGGACAAGTGCCTTAACCATTTTGAGTACCAGTTTCCTCATCTATAAAATGAGAGAAAAGGTTAGACATTCCTTTAAGTTATTCCTATAGCTAAGATTCTAGCTTAACCAAGCAAGGCTACATGTCAAATATATCATTACTTCTTTCTCTTATAAGATTAAGTCCATTTGTGGAGTGAAATGTCGTTTTCACTTGCACTGAAACCTCTACTCTAGAGTTTTGCTTTTCAAACTTCAGTATGTTCATAGAATCATCTAGGAATCTCATTAAATGGAGAAAATGAGTCCACGGGTATGCAGTGCCACAGGAGAGGCTGCATTTTTAATAAGTGTCCAAGTGATGCTGATGATGCTCTCCAGTAAATCACATTTCAAGGAACAAGTTCTAAAATAAGTATAGAAAATGTAATTCCAGGGGCTGGGGTTGTAGCTCAGTGGTTGAGCACTTGCCTCACATGTGTGAGGCACTAGGTTCGATCCTTAGCACCACATAAAAATAAATAAAGACATTGTGTCCATCTACAACTAAAAAAAAATATTAAAAAAAGAGAAAGAAAAAAGAAAATGTAATTCCACTATGTATCTGTGTTCTTTGGTTCTCTACACTGAGTTTACTCACTGGTAAACAAGCACTGTTTTTTCGTCAAGAAATTGATAATATCTTGGATTACTCTACATAAAATTATTGCTTAATTATACAGATTCTTGCAATTATTCTTAGTAAAGCCAGATAGCAATTATGAATAAATAACTTCTCAAAGACATAGCATTGTAAAAACTAATCAAATACCAAAAATTTAAATTATGAAGGAAAATGTCCTCTGTTTGCTTCCTCTCTCAGATATATTTCTGGATCTTCATATCACAAGAGCACTCAGATAAGATGGAAATACCTTGGGAAGAAAATCTATACAGATTTGGTTTGAGAATCTAGGAGACATCTGTAAGCAGTCAAAAGCCCAAAGGTGAGCCCTCCACAACTGAGTGTGTTCTGTTGATGATTTCATGCCTCTCATTATATTTTGGCCTGATCTACACAGTAGGCAAAGATGGTATACTAAATTACCACACATTTTAAGCCCCCTAGATTAGCTGGACATCCTAAAAGATGGTTACCCAGAATAGAAAAATACAGGAAGGGAATAAAAAAAATACACCTTGATTTTTTTCCCCTACATAACATAAATCAGAGATGATCCCATTACAAAATTCCATGTGTTTGTGTGCTATGCGTATATGTGTTTGTGTGTCTGAACGTGTGTATAAGAGGGAAGTTAACCCTTTTAGTCTGTCACATCTACTGGGGGAAAGGGAAAAGACTCAGGTATATAGGTTAGCTCATATTAAGAAAAATGTGTTTCTCTTTTCATTCAACCCTCATATCACTGCCCTATTTTCAATACAGATGTTCATAAACTTCCTAATCAAAAAAGCCATAACCTCATCCCTAAATTTTAAGGATAATAAGACTGTCAGTGTGACCTCACCCAAACAATTTTGTCTACATTAAAACTACACCAAAAAAATAGAAATTACAAAATATTAAACAAATTCATTTATAAAGAAAAGACAGTGAGAAAGTGGAGGTTGGAGCACATTAATATTTCACAACAACATTTTTCTGGCACCTTTGAATCCATCACTCTTATTAAAAATTCCTCTGAAATAGTAAAAACTACATAGAAAATGGACAAAGAAAAGAAAACTTCAACTGAACATAGTTATTTTATAGAAACAAACTATAGCACACACACACACATTACCTGAGAGCCAATAGCTGGGAACGTAACTCCTTGTTCCTTAAGGTTTTTAATCATTGCTGATATTAGACTAAGCTGTGGGTCATTCTTGAATTCATCTGTCCATTCAACCATAAGAGCCTTTAATTTTTCACATACTTTAGGATGACCCTAAGAAACAAACAAAAAAATTTAATGAAAAAATACCAACTTCCTAGCTAACAACTTAGTACAGACACTTTAAATATAAAAATTGCAAAAGTATTGTAGACATCTTTTTCAATCACAAGTCACCTCTAGTTATACATGTGAAATAACTACACTAGACTACACATGTTGAAATAGAACAGTTACTGGGGAAAAAACATATTATTTCATACTATGGGGGAAAAAACAAGGAATATGCCATTATATCTCACTTCAAAAATGAAATGTATTAAATACATAATAACACTGTGGAGATCAGAACAACAGGACTTAGACTCGAGTATTTTGCAAATTAAGCATGTCAGGAAGACAAAAATAGTTTTGTTTTGCTTTTTGCACAATTTTTAAAGACTGCAAGGAGACAATGGTACAGTTCCTTGTATTAATTCCTGACTTTTAATGTTCTTAACTGTGTATTTTTACCACAATGTTTAATAATCTGAGGCTTGGTATGAGGTACTTACATGTTAATCATCTTGGAAAGTTCGTTTTTTTTTTTTTTTTTATTTTAGTTCTCGGCGGACACAACATCTTTGTTGGTATGTGGTGCTGAGAATCGAACCCGGGCCACACGCATGCCAAGCAAGTGCGCTACCGCTTGAGCCACATCCCCAGCCCGGAAAGTTCGTTTTTTCAGAACAAAAACCCCTCCTTAAGTATAAAACTGATGATATAAATTATAAAACATTTGGAAAATAAAGTCCTCTCTGTGATATGTAGTTGCTTTTCAAAATACTTGATTACACTAATATGTAAGTTTTCATATTACATCTTCACTTAAATTATAGAAAACATGAGAATAGAATCTCTTTTGTACATTTTGATCGACATTCAGGACATCAAAAGACAATGTTTATTATTTAACAGAAAAAATTAAAATAAGTAGCTGAACACAGCAGAAAAGGATCTATCACATAATCATATCTGAAATGTACAGAATTTAAAATTTTTATGACATTTCTATGCTGCTTTTTTCTACTAAAATCTGGAATTACTAATTTTTGTCCCCCCCCCCAAAGCATTTCCCCTTTTGGTAGTTTTTAATAGTTATTTTTAGTTATTGATGGACACAATTCTTTTATCTATTTATTTTTATGTGGTGCTGAGGATTGAACCCAGTGCATCACACATACTAGGCAAGTGCTACACCACTGAGCCACAACCCCAGCCCAACCCTTTTGATAGTTTTTATATATAATACCAAAAATTTTTTAAAGCCAGAAATAGTTATCTTCAGAATGTATAATTCTTTACTAGAAAAACTCAAACTGTACTTATTAATTTTTTAACTTCTTTGAATTGGGGGATTTAATTTTTCACTTTACATCCAAATATGCAGACAGTTGTAGGGTCCCCCAAACTCCCACTTTCTTAGTCTTCATGAAGAAACAAAGCACTCTGTGACCCATCCAGCTGCATGTTTTCATCTATAGGCCTGAATCCCAGCCAGGGCTTTGAACACTCCAGGCATTGATTTAAAAAAAAAAAAAAAAAAAAAAAAGCTGTTCAAGGGGCTGGGGTTGTGGCTCAGTGGTAGAGTTCTTGCCTAACATACACAAGGTGCTGGGTTGGATCCTCAGCACCACATAAAATGTAAAATAAAGATACTGTGTCCTCCTAAAAAAAACCCTTAAGAATAAATATTAAAAAAAAAAAAAAAAAAAAAAGTTGTTCCAAGCTATCATTCAAAACACTAAAGACTGAGTAAGTTTGTAAATACACAGAAACCTGCCTTGGCCTGAGCCAAATTCCATAAACTCACATATTTACTTTATAACATAACCTGCTTGTTACAGACATATCTGGATAAAACATTTCTTTTCTCACTGGACACTGCAACTTACACTGTAAGTTCGACTTAAGTTCGAATATCAAATGATTTGGACTGATCACCCTGGCATTTGGTGATTCTTTCTTTGGAATTACATCTGACCCCATCTCTTGATGATTTGAGGCAGTCCCTAGTAGGAAATCACCTGCCACCACTTTTGTTGCCAGTTTGGTTAGACAAAATAGCAGTACCCTATTAAAACCCTGAGATAGCCAAGCAGTGATCTTATTTATATAAGATGAAAATTCAACAGTGCCCTACATTCTGGCAGTATTCCTGAAAGGTTCTACTTTAGGGAACCTATAAAAATGGTTACAAAACCTGTGCCTAAAATAGACTGGCAATATTTAATTAGCTATAGATAAACATATTTTCTTATCAGATGAAGGAATGAGAGTGAAAAAGTTAAATATATCTCAATATGACTTGAAAAAAACAACTCTAATAATTACATAGATTTGTAGTCTTTCCGTAAAACAGTATTTATTTGTATAACGGAAAGACAGTCTAGAAAAGGTATAATGTAGAGAAGAGAAACACAGAATAGTCCTTTGTGATATAAAATATTAAGAAGCGAACAATAAATACATGAAGACTGCCTTAATTTCTGGCAGTAGTGTTCCTTACCTTATTCAATACGTTGCTTACTTCACTAGCAAAATCTCTTGAACATACTTCTAAATGAAAAATTTTGCCACAGTTTGATACACATGCTCCTAGAAGCTAAAAGCACACAATCAGAAATTAAAAGGGTTCAATTTTGGTAGGTAATGTTGTGGCAAAGCTCAAAAGGAAACCACTTACAGTCAAAGCTTGCATAGCAACATGGGGATCTTTGTGGTTCACCCGCCTCATAATAGACCGAAGACAATCTTTAGGCCTAAAATATGAGAAATTAAGCAATTAATAATATATCCAGCACCCACCTTCAATTGTAGGCAACAGACTACTATACAAAAGAAACAGTATGGTGAAGTACATTTATTTTTTATCAAGGACGTGTTTGAAAAATGCCACATTGACTAGTTCCTTTAAAACTTTAAGCAAATTTAATGAGCTTTCTTATTTACCAAGCATAAATTAGGCATTTGGGGTTAATGCTGGTTGAAAAACATTTTGAAAATAAAATGGTAGGCCAAAACTTCCACTCTCCATCATGACAGTATAAATGCAACCAAATTTATATTTCTACTGTAAACAATTTTACAACAAAAAATGTTTAAAATAAATATAAATTAAGAGATGCATCCTACAGCTTCAGTAGTGACAGCAACTCCCTCTGGGTGCCATGCTAGCAACTCCCCAGGAGACCTTGCAGCAGGACAGCTTTGAGTCATGGTAACCATGTGCAACAAAGGAGATAATCAAAAGTACACTACTCAGGCATTTGGAGAAATATAAAAGTAAAGGACAATGCAGTGTACAAGTGTGGCTCAGTGGTAGAGCACCTGCCTAGCATGCACAAAGCCCTGGGTTCAATCCCCTATACCTTAGGGAGGGCAGAGAAGGGGAGAACACTGTGGCCTATGTCAAAGTTTTGTTTACTACGGTACAGGAACACCAGTATGGATCTTCCTGATGAAGAATTAATCTAAATGGAGAGTTTAACAAAAAGTACTACCCCACCAGGTACAGTACCATAGGAAGAACTTTGGTATGTGGCACATGAAACCAAATACTTCACCTACTTCTATGAGGCCAGCCAAGTGGCTATTCCACTTAAATCTGGTTAAAACCTGGGCTGTGTCATATGCCCATTAATACATACAAAAAGAAGCGGTAGGTCCTAAATTCTAGATACCAGAAACAAACATCTACATCTACAGCCTTGCTAAGCATAAAACTTCATTGTATTTTGTACACAGAGTTCTCTTAACTAAAGTTTTATGGGAGAGGGTTTGGTTGTTGTTTTTTTGGGAGGGAGGTTAAATGACAAAATAACTTACTTTTTTTTTAGGTTATTTTCTAGTGCTGGGGATTTGTTTCTTTAGCCATTATTGCCAGAATTCCTATCTTCATCCCAGTGCCAGTGAAGACAATGTAAATTGTTAAGAAAATTGTTTTCTTTTAGTGCCTTCTGGAATGTTACATAATTTTTTCTTTAGCCATTATTACCAGAATTCCTATCTTCATCCCAGTGCCAGTGAAGACAAAGATAAAACCCATCTACAGCTTCTGCAATAGCCATCACCGAACTGCTTGCAGAACTTGCCTAGACTATGTGTCACCTGTATGCATTGTGAACTCACTTGTATGCATTGTGAACTATCTGTTGGTGCAGCGAACAGAAACACATGTCCGTCAATTGGCTTGGTGTATCTTCCTCCCTTCTGCTTGTCATGATCGTTCAGCTAAAATTTGGGGGCCAACAGGTGAGGCAAAGAACCTCACCCCCCCACTGGTACAAAGACCTATCCACAGGTGTGGCTGTATACTAGACCGGTAGTCAGTGACGGGTAAGATCCAATTGCAATGGTACCAACCTAAGACAGGAGGCTGACGCCCTGAGGTCAGCTCATCCAATGACGGGTAAGGACCATATGTAGTATTGGACAACCTAAGGCAGGCACGGTCCCTAAGCCACATGCTTGTTGTTTAAACAGAGAGGGGGAGATGTTGAGAGCCACAGCCAAAGGGGCCCCAGCAAACTTCCAGCTGCCAGCTGATGATTGGCTCACAGCGGCCCCAGCAACATCTAGCTGATTGGCTCCTCTGCTGTGATGTTCATTGGGCTGTTTCCCTGCCCTTCAGACTGCCAGCTGATGATTGGCTCACAGCGGCCCCAGCAACATCTAGCTGATTGGCTCCTCTGCGGTGATGCTCATTGGGCTGTTTCCCTACCCTTTCAGACCACGGAGCTGCTCATTGGGGGACTTCTTTGGCTCCACCCACGTGACCCAGCCAATCGGCCTCAAGAGCAGGAGGATTGGGGGAGGTGGAGAGGCTTGTGGGAAGTGGGTGAGAGGCTTGTGGGAAGCCGGTGGTGGCAGTTGGGCTCTGAGGGTTTTTCTTGAGGAGCTGTTTTGTTTGGCGTGTGTGGTTCTAAAAATAAAGTTAGTTTCTTTTGACAAGTGGCTCCTGAATTGTGCCCAGCCAGACTGCAGCAGGGATTGAACCCAGGGCCTTGTACAATCACTAAGCTACATCTCCCACCCACATGTGTATTAATTTTTTACCCCATACTTCTCTCTCTCATGTTTTACCCCTCAGTCTAATTCTTTAAAAAATAAATCTGTTGTAATTGAAGAAGACCTTTAGAAGACAGAAAGACCTCTCACTGTTGAGAGACAGGCAGAATTAATATTGTTACAATGGTCACATTACCAATAGCAATATACAGATTCAATGTAATCCCTATCAAAAATACCAATGACCATTCTTCACAACTAGAAAAGTCAATCTTAAAATTCATTTGAAAGAATAAAAGACCCAGAATAATGAAAGTAATCCTAAACCAAAACAGGCAATGCTGGAGGTGTCATCATACTTGACTTCAAATTAGACTACAGAATTATATAACAAAAACTGCATGGTACCAGCATAAAACCAGACACAGAACAATGGAATGAACTAGAAGACAAGGAGATAAACCCCACAGATAGAGTTACTGATCCTTGACAAAAGTGCCAAAAAACATACATTGGAAAAAAGACAGCCTTTGTAACACATGGTGCTGGGAAAATGTGGTATCCTTTTGTAAGATGAGACTAGGTCAGAGATCTAGGAATTAGACTGGAAATCATGCAACACCTGGGAGAACAACTAGAGTCAGGACTCCAACACACGGGCACAGGCAATGACTTTCTCAATACAACTCCTAAAACCCCAGAAATAATACCAAGAATTTAATAAATGGGAACATATCAATTTAGAAGGCTCTACATAGCAAAGTGTAGAAAATGGGAAGAGAGAGTCTACAGAATGGGAGAAAATCTTTGCTAGCTACTCTTCTGACAGTATAAATATTCAGAATATATAAAGAACTCAAAAACAACCCAATTAATAAGTGCGCAAATAAACTAAACGACACTTCTAAAAAGAAAAAATACAGCCAGGTGCAGTAGTGCACACCTGTAATTCCAGCAGCTTGAGAGGCTGAAGCAGGAGGACTGCAAACAAAGCCAGCCTCAGCAATTTAGCGAGACCCTGTCTGGGGGAAAAAAAAAAAAAAAATATATATATATATATATATATATATATATATGGATAAGTATGTGGCAGCTCAGTGGTTAAGCACCCCTGGGTTCAATAATTGGTATAAAAGAGAGAGAGAGAGAGAGAGAGAGGAGAGGGAGAGGGAGAGGGAGAGGGAGAGGGAGAGGGAGAGGGAGAGGGAGAGAGAGAGGGAGGGAGGGAGGGAGGGAGGGAGGGAGGGGGAGGGAGGGAGGAAAGTCAATGAACACAGGAAAAAATTCAGCATCATTAGCAATTAGGGAAATGCAAATCAAATCTACTCTGATATTTTATTCCATCCAGTTAGAATGGGAATCATTAAGAATACAAACAATAAATACTAAATGCTGGAGATGAGGTGGAGAAAAAGGAACACTTTTACGCTGTTGATGGAACTGTAAATTAGTACAACCACCATGGAAACCAATATGGAAGTTTCTCAAGATTACAAATGAAATCACCATAAGATCCAGCTATACCACTCCTCAGTATTTATCCTAAGGAATTAAAGTCATCATACTGTAGTGACACATGCACACCCATGTTTACAGTAGCACAATTCACAATAGGCAGATTATAGAACTAGCTTAGGTGTCCATCAATGGATGAATGGATAAGAAAATGTGCTATATATACATAATGAAATTTTATTTATCCATAAAGAAGAATGTGGGCTGGTAAGCTCAGTGGTAAAGCGCTTGTCTAGCACGTGTGAAGCAGTGAGTTCGATCCTCAACACCACATAAAAATAAATAAAATAAAGGTACTGTGTCCATCTACAACTAAAAATATTAAAAATCATAAAGAAGAATGATATTATGTCACCTTCAGAAAAATGGATGAAGCTTGATAACATTATGTTAAATGAAATAATCCTAATTCAGAAAGTTAAGGGTCATGTTTTCTCTCATATATGGAAGCTAGAGAGAAAAAAGGGAAAAAGTATGAGGGGGTAGCATTTCACAAATATTAAAGGGAGATCAGTACAGGAGATGAAAAGGAGCAACAGGAGAAAAAAAGGGAAATGAGAAATACTAGGGACTGATACTGGCCTAATTATATTTTCATATCATGGCAGAAATGAATATGTAACAATGAACCCCGTTATTATGTATAATCATAATGCACCAATAAAAAGTATGGAAAAATATAAATCTGTTGGAGATGAAAAACTTAAAATATATATTGAGGTAACTGGGGACATTAGGCTACACAGGCAGTACTGAGTAAGTCCCAAAAGTGAACCCATGAGATAATCCACAGGTTTGCTTAAACTCTCTACCTACAGATACTTTCCAAATATTAGTGCATACCTTCTGCCTAAAGGCAACATCTGGATTTCAGTGCCAGTAGCATGGCAATCAAAATAATAATAGCAATCTGAGTTGAACAGAAAGAATTCAGGAGGCCTGAGGAAATTAGAATATGCAGGCTACAGTAGAAGGTGTTATACATAGTTAAGAGTTTTAGACAACTGCAGAAGGATTCATTTAGGTCTGCTGTAGAAAATGCCATGTATGAAAAATTCCATGAAGCTGGGCAAAAGTGACTGACTATGCCAAAGATTTACTGAAGCTCACATAGTTTCCAGAGCTTACATCAAAGTGAAGAAACCTTGTTGAATATCCAGGGCAATCACTGCCTCCAGGGGGTTTAGTCCCTGGCAGTGGAGTTGAACTATTCCTAAATTCCCCATACCACAACTTAAAAATAAGTCACAGAAGGATTTAACAACTTCTAAAAGAAAAAGAGTCCAACATTCTTTTTAACTGAATTACAACAAACCTAGTGCTCAATGACATAAAATTCAAACTACAAACATTTTGTAAAAAAAAAAACACTAGATAAGATCTGAAGCAGAAAATTATGACACAATAACTAGGAGAAAATTCAGTCAATTGAAAATGGAGAAAAAACAGAGATGATGGGATTACAGCTGTTAAAGACTTTATATAAGCTATTGGAAGTATACTCAAGGATGTAAAAAAAATAAATAAATGTAAGGAAAATGGTATCTAAAAAGAAGCAGATAAAGTCTATAGATGAAAAATATAATAATGAAAAATTAATTGAACAGAATGAATCAGATATGCAAATATCCTGAAAGCATCTGAACTGAATTACCATGGGAAAGAATAACAAAGAAACACTAAAAAGGAGCCACTACTAAAAATTATTTTTAGGAGAAATGAAAATAAAACAAATCCATAAAAAATTCAATTTGATACATAAAATTTTTATCAAATTTGTACAAATTTATCTTTGATACATAAAAGACAAATGGAAATAAATTTAAAAAACCAGAATAAATAAATAAAAATAATCTAAAAGGAGGTAGATTAAGATTTTCAATCCAACAATACAATAAACTACTTCAGTAGTCTGCAGAACAAGGAATACTCTCCAGGGATAATAAAGAGGGAGATTATATAATGATTTCATCATGAAGGCATAACAATTCTAAATGTGCACATAACTATGTGCAAAAGAATTTCAAATTATACAAAGAAAACATTGATGAAGCTGAAAGAGACAAATCTATTGAAAATCTCAATATACCCTTCTCAATAATCTGAAAACACTAGACAAAAACACACCTACACACAGACTTGGAATACCTGAACAACACTATCACACTATCATACAACTTGACCTTACAGACATTATAAAACAATCCAACCATACATAGCATAATAAACATTTTTAAATGCATGGAAAATTCACCAAAGTAGACTACATTCTGAGCTACAAAATAAATATTAACCAATTTAAAAGGGCTAAAGTCATACAAAGAACATTCTTTGATGACTACAACAGAATTAAACTAAAAATTGATAACAAAATGTCAAAAAAAATCCCAAATATTTGAAAATCAACACATCCCTCAATAATATTTATGTCAAATGAAATCTCAAAACCATAATTTCACTTAAGGACATTAAAAACAAAGTCACATTATCAAGCACTTTGTACAAGAATGTTAAAAGAGACCCTATTCATAAGAGCTCAAACTGGATACAATCTAAACATCCATCAAGAGATAAACAAAAAGTAACATTCATGCAATGTAACTCTTCTTAGCAATATGTAGAACTACTAATACATAAAAACATGAATTCATCTTAGAAATGCCATACTAACTACACAGTTTCATTTTAAGAAATTCTAAAAAAAGGAAAATGTAATCTATAATAACAAGTTTTACCCTTCGTTGCCTAGAGTAAAAGGAACTTTTGAGAGTAATTAAAATTCTGTCTGGATTATGGTGGTAATTATATAAGTGTTTTTTAATTTGCAAAAACTTGCCAAACTATCATACTGTACACTTACAAGGGGTACTTTTTATTATGGAAAAATTATATCTCAGTAAAACAACTTTTTCTTTAAATGGCAGAAGAATGTAGCAAACATGCACTTCATGGGTATGCTATATGATTATTAAAATTAACAGTTATGCAAAGTAACCACACCTGAAAAACAGAAATCTGTTTAGGTTCTCAAAACTTCATATAAACAGCTGGGCAGGTGACATATACATCTGTGTAGAATATACCTTCTCTGAGCAAGAATCATAGTCAATGCAGCAAAGTATTTACACTATAAAAGTAACTGAAATTGTATGACAGCATACACAAACTCACTAAGTGAAGTGGCAGGCATAAGTTTTTAGGAAAAAAAATTAAAGAGTTTCAAAAAATACAGTTAAATTCAATAAGTTTAACATGCACATAATGCAGTTCAATTCTACAATCAGTGATCAAGGAAAAGTAAAACTAATTTTGCACTGATGCATTTTCTCTTCAAGAATAATGAAATTTGTAATCTCTCTTAATGACCCAGAGTAAATTTCCAACATCACTACTTTCTTTATAAATGCCTACTCACAAGCATGTTGCTGCTGAGAGGTTTACAGCTTAACATTAAACTTTACCAATTTTTAAATTAACATTCACCAATTACATTACTTGAAAAGGTAATTCCATTAAAATGTTGAAGGAAGTCGAGAATATTTAGTGTTACTGTTGGAAAAAGAAGTCAAAATTTGCCAGGCACATTGGTACATGCCTGCAATTTCAGCAACTGCAGAGGCTGAGGCAGGAGGACCACAAGTTTGAAGCTAGTTGCAAAAATTTAGCAAGACCTTTTATCAAAATATAAAAGACTGGGAATATAGCTCAGTGGTAAAGCACTCTGGGTTCAACCTTTAGTACAAAAAAAATCAAGATTTATGACACTTTATGCTTTCTAAAACTTTTGACAAGCCCTGTAGTTCAAATATGTCCCATTTTGACACTATTTAAAAAGTACTTCAGTATCATAAAAAATATAGAAAAACTGTGACCAGAGGTTTTATATTCCTAAGGAGATTATTACCACTGAAAAGAAAAATTTCCAGACAAAAAATTAAAATGAAAAAAATTAAAAATAAAAAATTTGAAAATGTTTACATTCTAATTCCTGCATCTATTACAAAATCCATCAAAAATTTTTAGATCAATTTTTTTAAATGAAAATATTACCTTTTCGTTATCTCCCTGGGGTAACGAAAAGGTAATATTTGAAATGAAAAAATAGCACATTTTCCTGAAAGTATTCTAAGTGTAAGGAGAAAATACTAAAAATAAATTAGTAATCATAGTGAAAAGTACTATTAATGGAAATGTTATCATTGTTAACTTCCAAATGTCTATTAAATAGGACTGAAAAAGTACCAAGACACTGGCAGTAGATTCTATATAGAAACACTAATTGGTATTCAGAAAAATTCTTTGTAGCATAAGACTCTAGGGCATGTTGCATTCCTGGTCCCTGCCTAATCAGCAGCAACCTCCTGTCATGCAACACCCAAAAACATCCTTCATCAAGCAATACCACCCTAACTGAGAACCACTGCTAAACAGAAGTAGCGCTGCTGATAAACTAGAAAAAAGATTTGGAATCTGACAGACCTCACCCGTTAAAAAGGTAAAAGGGGCAAAAAAAAAAAATGGTATATAGAGATGTGGGAGAGGTTATGAGAGGGCATGCTCCTAGTATTTCTTTATCAGTGTGTTAATACTTCTAGAATTGTGACAGGGACTTAGAAATACTCAATGATATTACTTCTAGAAAATACAAATATCTCATTCTTTATCATTACTTTTGTAACTGTAGCTTTCAAAATTAGTTAAGTGATTTAAATTTTACATTTTTATTTTACATGCTACAAAAAAATGGCTTATTATGCCTTACCATTTAAGGACACACGAATATCTATATGGAGGTTGTATGTACACACATAACTTTCATAGGTCTTAGTATGTCAGTACTTAGGAGACACACAGTAACTAAAAGAGATGGAAACTCAAAGCTTTGCTAAATGACCCAAACACATTTACAAATAGATAATATAAACCATCCTTGACTACTGAATAGAGCCTAATTTAGAGGATGTTTTTAAAAGTGTAAAGGCATTAAACAAACTGTATGAAAGTTCTAATATAAAAAATTTTTTAAAATCAGAACAAAATGAATAATTCTTAAGCACATACTGAAATGTCAATCTGATTTATAACACACATTTCATAAAACAATCTACATAACACATGAAAAAGGGGTGAATAAATATAAATATATATCAAATTATTTTTAACATAAATATAAAATTATTTTATATACAGCATAAATATCAAATTATTGTCAACTGTGAGTTTATAAAATAAAAATTTATTATGAGATACACAATGGAACATGAAATTATAAATAAGTATACACTATAATGTTACTTATATATTTAAATACAAGTTCATGAAGTCCCAAAAGGCTTCATTAGAAAAGGAGGTAAATTAAAACTTCTACTTACTGAACTAAATATGGTGGATTAATGAAAGGCTAGTAACAGTTACCATATACTTATATTCCATTTGGAATGGAATAAGAAAGTCCAAAAACAGACCCAAATACATACATGAATATAACATATTAAGATAATATTTCAAATTACCTTGAATATAACATATGAAGGAAATGAGATAGAATTCTATCTAGTAAATGATGTTGGGATATCTGGTTAGATAAAAGGAAGAGAATAAAGTTGGACCCATACCTCATACTTCCTAGAAGAATAAATCCCAAACAGATTAAAGACTTCAATGTAAAAAAATGAAACCATGAGCAACTCTGGAGAGACAGGCTTGTGGCTTCTGACAAAGCTAAACACAATTTTATAGTAAGAACCTGTAATCTGCAATCATAAATTCTAGGTATTTATCCAGTTGGACTGAAAACCTATATCACCACAAAAATCTGAACATAAATGATACAATAATCAAAAATTGGATGCAACCAAGATGCCCTGCAGGTTAGTAGACAAACTGTAGTACATACAGATATACACAATGAAATATTATTCAGCAATAAAAAAGAAACTATTAAACCACGAAAAGGCAGGGAAAAACCTTAAGTGCATGTTACTAATTTAATGAAGCCAGTGTGAAAGGACATATATTCTATTATCCAGATATAATCCAACTCTGCACACTTAGGATTCAGATTCAGCTACTCTGTATCTTAAGTTCTTAGAAAAAACAAACAAGTTTTCTCTATCTGGCAACATTTACATACATGCTATTGTTTCTGCCTAGGATACACTGCTTTCAGCTTCTGAACTTTATAATCATAGCACAAATACTATTAACTTAATAATTATTAGCCCTTACATTAGCCCTTCCCTGAAAAATCTAAGTAGGTCTCTCCTTTCGCTCTCCATTATAGCATGTTGCTTACCCTTCTAAACTACTTACCTATTTATTCCTATCTTCTACCAAAATGGTCTTAGAATTGTTGGTAGCAAAGGTTATGCCTGGTTTATTCACCACTATATTCAGTATTCAAAAAGTGTTTGTCAAAAAAAAAAAAAAAGAAAAGAAAAAAAAACAGTTGATGGAAAGAAATGAAACCAATGGAAGAAATTCCATTATGTTAAAAAAAAAAAAGAATGAAAAATGGAAATCAAGATCATGCTTTACAAATTCTTTAATTTTACTTTTGTTGGGACCCTTCCCATCGTTTAAATGACAATAAAGAGTTCTAAATATGAATTAAGTTTTGCATTTTAAAATGGGAAAACCTAAATTACTCTACAATGGCTGTGATGATTAAACGTGTACAGGGCCACTTAAACAGTACATGGCAAATAATAATAAGTGGTCAATAAATGTCAGACACTACTCATTACTCTTAAAAGAGCATTTAGAAGACCTTTGAAAATTGAGGCCTCATAGATCAAGAATATGATCATAGCCTAAAAAAAAAAATTTAAATCTATTTCTCTACCTGATGTCGCCCTTGCAACTCTAAGATGATTAGAGACTATGTTTTCCTTACAAATAGAGAAAATATTCTATTACCGTCCAGTTGAAGGTCAGAGACAGTTATAGTTCAATTCAAACAATACAGAGTTACAAATTTTTTAACAAATTTCTCCCCAAAGACTTGCATTTATGTTTCACAAAATATCAGTAATAACTTTGATTTTATCCTTCTAATTCTGTGTGAATAATTCAAAGATTTACTACCAAACATATCCATCCACTAGGCAAATAAAGAAGAGTTACATTATATTTTCCACCTTTTGTCAATTATATCTAATACTAAGTAAAAACAGTTAACATATAAAACAGTAGAACTTAATAAAGAGTTAAATTACACAACTTTAATCTCAACTTATTATTATTATGGAAAATCAATACCTACCCCCACAAATCTATTTATGCATATGAAATCATACACCAATCCAAAGTAACAGAAAAATAAAGCTATTTATTAAGTGAAGACTTGTTAAAGAAAATTGCTACTATGATTCTGAAGGTTCTCTTGATTCTAAACAAACAGAGAATGTTCAATTCATCATATGACCTAATTGGCATTCTTCACTACTTACTCATAAACTGGAACTGCACACCAAAAATCATGTGAATATCCTAAGGAGTCTGAAAATTTTTTCAGAATGTTTTTTAAAAGTTTTCAGTTCAGCACAAATATTTCAAGCTTTAAAAGAAAAAAAAAACTATAACTTATATGAAGCAAATAAGGATTATATCTACTCAGTTTCTTGAGATTGTCATAATGACAAAAATTATTAAATAATTTGTATTTAATAATTTTTATTTAATAATTATTGAAGTATGTAAAAAAGCCTGTATGGCACTAACCAAAACTGATGTTAAACTAAAAAATGATTTCTAAATTTGTCCAATACTTATAGACATTAAAAGAAATACATTTCTAATATTGACAGGATATATTAAGAAATTAAGTAATAAATGTATATACAATATGCTTATTTTATAAGAATGAGGAAAAATGTATTCACATTAGGAAAAAAAAACAACACGAAGAAATAAAAGTAGTTATCTATAGGGAATGGGAAACAGGAATAGATTTGTTAATTTTCATATTTTTTAAATTATTTTAATTTTTGAGCAATGTGAATATATACTTATTTTTAAAAGAATACATCATACAGGCATGGTGGTGCATACCCATAATCCCAGCAATTCAGAAGCTAAGGCAGGAGGATCACCAAATTCAAAGTCACCCTCTGCAACTGAGCAAAATGCTATCTGAAACACAACAAAACACTGGAGTGGAGGAAGTGTAGCTCAATTGTAAAGTACTTGCTTTGCACATACAAGACACCGGGTTCATTCCCCAGCACAAGCACCACAAAAAAAAGAGGGAAGTGGGGATACATACTTTAAATGAAATTTCGCAATAATGACTGCTGTCTCCCTCTTTATACCTGAGTATATTTTCTAAATTACCAAAATTCAAAAGCATCTTCAAAAGAGGGCTAGGGGTGAGATTAGGGAGAAAAATACAGGGAAGAAAGCTTAAAATAATATGAAGTACTTAATTTTATTTAGACTTTAAATAATTCTACTATATATCACTCATTACAAATTATTTATTAAAAAGAGAAAATTATTGAAAGAGAAATGCTTTCCCTTACGTCCCTTTATCATCCCTGAATCGGTCTTCTTAAATATCTCTCTGTATTTTATAAAACTTCAAGCCAATATTAAAGTGCAACAATAATCTTTTTAAAATCCAGATTGTTGGGCTGGGGATGTGGCTCAAGCGGTAGCACGCTCGCCTGGCATGCGTGCGGCCCCGGTTCGATCCTCAGCACCACATACCAACAAAGATGTTGTGTCTGCCGAGAACTAGAAATAAATATTGAAAATTCTCTCTCTCTCTCTCTCTCTCTCTCTCTCTCTAAAAAAAAAAAAAAAAAAAAAAAATCCAGATTGTTGTTTAATACTCAATTACCTTATAAACCGCATTTCAACCCACAACTTCCCTCTACTTCAAACTACCCTAAACTGAATGTGCTAGGAAAATGCAATTTCCTGTTCCGGTCTCCTCTAAAGCACAAGAAGCATCTAGAATATCTCACTTACAACTTATAGTACTGTTTAATATTCTTATGCTACCATCAGCAACCCATATCTAAACATATCTATACAACTTCCTAAATAAGTCAGATCTCCATTAAGTCTTCCATATACACTAATTACAACATGATTTAAAAATTACAACTGGTAAAAAAAGACTGGCGTCAGGGAAAGTTATTATTTAGTGGACATACTTATAGTTTCACTTTAAGATGAAGTAGTTCTGGAAATGGATAATGGTAACATCTGCACAGTGTGAATGTACTTAATGCCACTGAACTGTTCACTTTAGAAGGGTAAAAAGGTAAGTTATTATATGCGTTTGTTTTATATATACCACAAAAAGGGAACTGAAAACAAGTAACATATTAAGAATAAAAGTATCCCACAGTACAGTGCTAAAAAGATTCTTTAAAATTTTGTATTATTAAACTCTTATGAGAATTTATAAGCCAATTCTGTAATGTTTATATATTAGGAATGTAGGCACAGTTTCTAGAGCTCACAATAATTTTAGAAGCACACAAAAATGTTTTAAATTATTCTAAAATAAGAACCAAAAAACCCTTCGCATCAAAAAACATGCTTTAATATATAACATACATATATTTGTCTTTATAATAAAGCATTCGTGCTTTTTTTTTTTTAAGGGAGCCTCTGAAAGCAAAAATGCCTACAATCCAGGAAAGTCATAGTGTAGTTCTTAAGTTTTCCACTTCCTAATATGAGAATATCCAGGTACACCAAGAAAATAGAAAGATAATTGGATATGTATGCAAAACAGTAACCTTAAAGAAAAATTGCCTACATGAACAATTTGGGTCAGACATTTTTTTAAAAACCTCAGTAATTAAAAATGGTATTAATTATTTCTTTTCAACCAACTCTTTTTTAACAAGAACTACAAAGAGATATTCCATTTATATAAACAAATAAATAAATGTTTGGAAATTAACTTAATGAGGATTTAAAAGAACTAGATACCAGTAACTTTGTGTGTGTGGCGGGGGTGGGGGGGTTACTGGGGATTGAACTCAGGGACGCTCAACCACTGAGCCACATCCCCAGCCCTATTTTGTATTTTATTTAGAGACACGGTCTCACTGAGTTGCATAGGACCTCGCTTTTGCTGAGGCAGGCTTTGAACTCATGATCCTCCTGCCTCAGCCTCCCAAGCAGCTGGGATTACAGGTGGGCACCACTGTGCCAAGCTAGGCACCAATAACTCTTAAGAGAAAAATAAGTGGGAGGAGAAAAAGAAGAAAGAAGGAAATAAAGGAGAACAAAAACAAAAAAAACAAACAGACCATCCCTCATTATGTAACTTACAAAAGTTGAAAATATTTCCTGAGTAAATTCATGAATTTAGTATAACCTCAATTAAAATCCCCAAATGGTATAACTCAAATATTAAAAAAAATATTACGAGGGCTGCAGCTATACCTCAGTGGTAGAGCGCTTGCCTTGCACAAGTCAGGCACTGGGTTCATTCCTCAGCACCACATATAAATAAATAAATAAATAGATAGATAGATAGATAAATAGATTATATTCATCTACAACAAAAAAAAATTTTAAAAAATATTGTGAGGGGAAAAAAAGCAGGCAGACTAAAAATAAATTTGAAAAAATTAAAAAATGAAGACGTATCCAAATTTGTTGATACTAGATAAAAGCAAAATGCAAAAAGACAAAAGAATTTTTTTTGCATCTACAAATTCCAAAATCTCAAATATGTGAGAAAAAAAAAATATGGAAAAGAATATCTAATGAACACTTCTTTGTATAATAATGCTAACATGAAGAAAAACAAATTGACATTTATTGTACATCATATAGAATTTCATATAGGTTACAAATTAATTAATTCATTTATTCGTTCATTCATTGATTTTTGGTACCAGGGATTGAAACCATGGGCACACTACCACTACTGCCACATCCCTAGCCCTTTTTTAAATCTTTAATATATATATTTTTGGGTTGTAGATGAACACAATATCTTTATTTATTTATTTTTATGTGGTGCTGAGGATCAAACCCAGTGCCTCTACCACTGAGATACAGCCCTAGCCCCGCCCCCTAGCACTTTTTCTTTTAAGACAAAGTTTAAGTTTTTCCAGGCTGGCCTTGAACTTGTGATCCTCCTGCTTTAACCTCCCAAGTCACTGGGATTATAGGCATGCACCCTGAAGTCCACTTATGAATTATTTTTTTACTAAAAAAAAAAAATGGAATATTTCTGGTAACAAAAGGGAGTTTATCTTTTGATTTTAAAAAACCGACCAAATTATTACAGCCCGCCCCAAAAATTTACAGAATAAAAAATACCAAAGTAAAGATAAAATGAAAACCAACAGAATGAAAAGAGAAGGACTCTGCAACTGTTATGTTTATATTAGATAAACTTTTATCTCTAAAACATACAGAGATATTGGTCCATACCCAGGCCTCTACAGACAAAATGGAGCAAAATATGATTTTAATCAAAAGCAGAAAGAGTTATACACATTTAACTACAGGCCAAGCACTATTAGAAACACTTTATATATTAATTAATCTCACAAATGAACAACAATCCCCCCATGAAGAAGATACTACTTTCAATTCTATGTGGTAAACTACAAAAGGTAGGCCAGAAGGGCAAGTTACTTATCCAATGTGACATAACTAAGTAGTTACAACCAAAATTTGAACCCAATTTTTTACCACTCATGTCAGTCTAACTGGTTAAACCTTAATGGGATGAGACTTCAAATATTTCTAATAAAAACATTCTCTTTTTAAACTAACTTTTAATATTTTACCTCTTGATCCTTTTCTTCATGTTTAGAAAAAAGAATGAATAAAAACTTTTTGAAATGTTGAACACTTACCCAGTACGAGACTGGCCAACCTTATCACAGATATCCAAGATGAGGCCCCAGTCCTCAGCAGTATTCATCTCACTGGTTGCTTTCTCTGCAGATAGCAAAAGGAATTACAGAAACATTATTTTAAATGTCTTTAAAAATCATAATTATATTCAAATCATCAAATTGTGGTATAATCAAGCATCAACAAAAAACCCAAATAGTTGCCAGCAGTCTGGTTAGTAAGATTTTTATGTCTACCTTTAAAAGAGGAAGGAGCACATTTACTAACACAAATTTTCCCCAGTCACATTTCATTTGCTTTTCACTTAAAATAGAACATTATTTTTCTTTATTAAAGCAAGTTATATACAGGTCTATCCCCATCTGCAAATAGAAGGACTAAAGTAAGAAACATTATTTTCATTATCAAAAAATTCTTAGCTTTACTTGTCAATGAAGGGACACGAGTTGGGCACAGATCTCCATCCAAATGTTTCATGTAATTTATTTGGCTAATTTTATTGATTTGTTTTTGTTTTGTTTTTGAGAATGTGGAGGAGGGAACTAAAGGACAGAAAAAAACCCTGCAAATATTTTTCCTAAACACTTGACATACTAAAAACATCAACAGAGGTATGGTATAATGAACACAATCATCTAATTTAGCTTTCTCCCTTAATTATGAAAAGATTTTTAAAAAGACAAACACACAAGCACATGGAAAACATGAGATGTAATTAATAGCAACTATATCCCAAAAGCTTTATAACAACACATATATATGATAATCTATATAGAGGACCAAAGGGGAGAATCATATATTATATGAATCACATAATCATATATTATTATAACTAGCCTCCATATACCACCAAATTCTCAGAAGGCTGGAAAATGGTTAGCAGAAAGAATGGTAATGAAAGTGAAGAAAGAGGTCTTAAAATTAGGAAAAAATCAATAAAAGCTCTTTGAAATGTAGCAGTTCACTACTTCATCTTCCTTATAGAAGGCCACTTGCAACTACCTCTCCCCAAATGTAGCAAAAAAACAAAAAAAAGTGAAGGTGTGTTTTCTAGAAGTAAAGCAAAGCTTTTCTGAACTAGTGAACACCATGCATAGTAAAAACATGGACACATAAAATAAAGGAAGTACTTCTGGTTTCCAATCTGGCATGTAGGAGCTTGGAAGCCATCACTCCTTCCCAACAAGTAAAACATTGAACAAATTGAAAAACTAACAACTCTTCCTAGATCTTTCTGGGAAGAAGCTTACAGAGCAAACCACTGACTCCCAAAATTAGAGAGAGAAGCAGATGCAGAGAATCACAACTTAGCACAAGCAGAATTAAGCTCCACAGGAATCAAAGCCAGGTTGGAAAATCTAAATGTAAACCGACAAATTGCTGAAGGTTCACAGGACAAGAGTGAGTTTAAAATCCAGCAGAACCAAATCATAAGGGAATCCCCACATCTTTGTAAGAATTAGAGTGGATTTCACAGTGAATATATGAGAAAAATCTTCTTGTGCTAGTGGCAAGAAAGGGAGAGAAGGAACCATTTTGAAACACCAGAGCACTTTGCTCTTCTTAACAAGGACTGCTTTGAAGACAAACTATTTTACTAGGGCCTAACTAAACAAAGTTTTACCAGAGATTAAGGTAAGAATGATTCCCAGCTCTAGTCCCCTCTACCTTTCTAACTGAGGAAAGAGAAACGCCCCCCCACACACACACACTATGTGGGGGAAATACTGAAAAGCATTTGTAAAGTTCACAGTCCAAAGGCACAGGCTCAATAAAAGACATACCTAAATCATAGAAATATAATACACTTCTGCTCCCATCACGTCTTACTACCACACTATTAAGGCCTATTTAAGAGCCATCTAAAGGTCTGAAGTGAGTTTCTATTTTCCATACATCAAAAATTTACATATCGCCTGATGTGGTGGCCCACACCTATACTCCCAAAGGCTCAGGAGGCTGAGGCAGGAGGATTGCAAGTTCAAAGCCAGCCTCAGCAACTTAGCAAGGCACTAAACAACTCAGTGAGACCCTGTCTCTAAATAAAATACAAAAAATAAGGCTGGGGATGTGGCTCAGTGGTTAAGTGCCCCTGAGTTCCTCAGCACCTCACCTCAAAAAAAATTTACACATCATACTAAAAGGCAAAAACAGTTTGAAAAGAGAGCATAGAAAACCAGATTAATATATGGCAGGGATGATAGAATTATCAGACTAAGAATTTTTGACACCATAGTTAATATGCTAAGGGCTCTGATGAAAAAAAGTAGACAGCATGCAAAAATAAATGTAAGCAGAGAGACAAAAATTCTAGGAAAGAATCAAAAAGAAATGCTAGAGATCAAAAATTATACAAATGAAATAAAGGCTGTCTTTGATGGACTCACTAGTAGACTACAACTGGAGTTTGGTCTGTAAATAGTAATTTCCAAAACTGAAAACCAAAACCAAAAAGACTGGGGGCGGGGGTAAGGGGACAGAATATCTAAGAACAAATAATGGGAACACCAGAAGGAGAAAAAAAGAACAAACAGATTTCTCCCAAATGTCAGACACCAAAAAGACCCTGGAGGCTCTGGGAATACTAAGCAAAATAAATGTCAAGAAAACTACACATGGGCATATCATATTCCAACTGCAGAAAAATCAAAGATTTAAAAAAAAAAAAAACTTGCGGAGGCCAGTGGGAAAAAAATGCCTTATGACAGTAAAACAAATACATCTGACTTTTCAGAAATCACCAAGCAAGACAAAGAGTAACATAAAAATTTAAAGTGTTTAGAGAAAATAACTGCCAACCTAGAATCCTATACTCTAAAATTTTCTTTAAAAGTGAAAGAAATAGTTTCTCAGACAAATACTGAAGTAACATGTTACCAACACTTGTCTTACAAGATAAGAGTATTTTTCTTTTTTGCAGAGATGGAAAATAGGTCAGAAACTTGAATTTACCTAAAGAAAGAAATAGCATTGGAGATATGAAATATCTGAAAGTAAAAAAAAATTTCTTATTCTCAATTGTTCTGACATAAATTTATTTAAAATAGCAGGAATGTATTCTTTATGTACCTGTATATAAATATAAATATATATATATATACACACACACACACACACACACACATATACATATACATCTCCTTAAGTATGATTATACATATGTAAAATAAATGACAGCCATGTTACAAGGAATGGTAGAGAGAAAACAGTGGTATTTTTTATGAGGCACTTGCTCTACCCATGAAGTTATACCATGTTATTTGAAAATAAAACTGGATTCGTTGTAAATGTACATTTCACCCTCTACAGCAACCATTGAAAGTCTAGAAAGTATAACTATGCCAAGAAAAGAAATAAGATGCAATCACAAAACACAATTAAAACTACAGAAGGTGCCAGGCGCAGTGGTGCATGTAATCCCAGCCATTCAGGAGGCTGAGGCAGAAAGATTGCAAGTTCAAAGACAAGCTCAGCAACTCAGTGAGGCCCCAAGTAATTTGGCAAGATCATGTCTCTAAATAAAATATTCTAAAAGGGCTGGGGATGTGGCTCAGTGGTTAAGTACCCCTGGAATCAATGACAGATACCAAAAAAAAGAAAAAGAAAGAAAGAAAGAAAGAAGAGAAGGAAGGAAGGAAGGAAGGAAGGAAGGAAGGAAGGAAGGAAGGAAGGAAGGAAGGAAGGAAGGAAACTACAGAAAGAAAAAAAGTATGGAAAACAAAAATAGAATCGAAGAACAAGGGCAACAAAAAGAAAATAGTAACAAACATGGTAAATAGTAATTCATCAATATTAATTGATGAATTAGGCTGGTCACTTTAAATGGTCTAAATACTACACCAAATAAAAGACTATCAGAATAGATCAAAAAACAATACCCTATTATATTCTGTCTATAAGAAACTCACTTTATAAAGACATATATAAATTAAAAATAAAAAGATGGAGAAAGAGATACAGATGGTCCCTTAGTAAAAAAAAAAAAAAAAGTTTAATTCACAATTTTTAAACTTTTGGTCACATTTAGTACTAACTGCACTTCAAATTTTTGTTTTTTCTGGAGTTTACAACATGTCCATACAACTCTCTCTCATGATGCTGGGCAGCAGCAATGAGTATAAGCTCCCAGTCTCCCACACAATCACAAGGGTAAACAACTGATACTCAACAGTGTACTGTGCTTCTAACTATGATGTTCAGTAAGTTAGCTGAATTAAGTACATTTTTCATTGTTTTTATTGGTGCATTATAATTGTATACAATATTGGGCTTTCTGTGACATTTTCGTACATGCACATAACATACCTCCCCTTTCCCTCTCTTCTTCCCCACGCTCCACCTCTCCTTTTCCCTCCCCTCTTCTCTCTGGCTTGATCCCTTTCTTACTCTACTGGTCTCTCATCATTTTCATGAGGTCCTTTTTTATTTATTTTTCTCTCTAGCTTCCACATATGGAGAAAACATTTGACCCTTGACTTTCAGAGTCTGGCTTATTATTTAGCATCATATTCTCCAGTTCTATCCATTCACTAGAAAATGGCATGATTTTATTCTTCTTTATGCCTGAATAAAACTCCATTGTTGGGGCTGGGGATGTGGCTCAGAGGTATACCACTCACCTCCCATGTGCGAGACCCTGGGTTCGATCCTCAGCACCACATAAAAATAAGTAAGTGAAAAAAAAAATAAGTAAGTGAAATAAAAGTATTGTGTCCAACTACAACTAAAAATATAAAATTAAATAAATGTTAAAAAAAACCTCCATTGTATGTATATACTACATTTTCCTTAATTACTTACTCATCTGTTAAATGACACTTAGGCTGGTCTAAAAACTTATCTATTTTTCATTCCACTGTTATACATATCAATATTCATATAGCACTACAGTATGCTGTTACATACATTTTTGACATGATATTTCAACTTACAATGGGTCTATCTGGACACAACCCACGTGAGCCGAGAAGTGTGTGTATATGCCAAGAAAAACAAAAAGTGAGAGTAGTTATTTTCAGACACAGAAGACTTCAGAACAAGGAAAGTTACCAAGGATGAAGAGGAGCACTACATAACAAGAGGCAATTTTCCAGAAAAACCTAATAATCCTTAATGTGTATATGCCTAACAATAGGCCATCAAAATATGTGTGGTAAAAACTGACAGAACTGTAAGAAGAAACAGACAAGCCACTATTATAGCTGGAGCCTTCAATACCAATCCATGAGAAATGGACATATCAGGCAGGCAGAAACTCAGTAAGGACACAGTTAAACTCAATACCACCATCAATCAACAGGATATAATTGACAACTATAGACTACCCAATAACAGCAGAACTTGTACTTTCTTCAAGCTCACATGCAGCATTCACCAAGATAGACCATATTCTGAATCATAAAACACACCAAAACAAATTGAAAAGAGTAGAAATCACACCATATCTGTTCACAGACCACAAAAAAGTCAAACTAGAAAATCAATAACAGAAAAATAGCTGGAAAACATCAAAATACACAGAAATAAATAACATACTTCTAAATAACACATATCAAAAAGTCTCAAGAAATTTTAAAATATTTTAAACTAAAGGAAAATGAAAACACAATTTATCAAAATCTGTGGGATGCAATGAAAGCACTGCTTAGAAGAAACCTCACAGCATTCAATGCTATAATGTTAGAAAACAATAAATACCTAAAATCAATAATATAAACTGTAATCTTAGAAAACTAGAAGATCAAATTAAATCCAAAATAACAGAAGGAAAAACAAACAAACAAACATGAGAACATAACCAATGAAGCTGAAAATAGGAGAGAAAAACAGAAAATAAATACAGTCCAAAACTGGTTATTTTAAAAGAGCAATAAAAACCTCTAACTAGCCTAATTTAAAAAAAGAGAGGACATAAATTTATATGAGAAATGAA
The DNA here is from genome assembly GCF_964194105.1 of Spermophilus citellus. Lineage (NCBI taxonomy): Eukaryota > Metazoa > Chordata > Mammalia > Rodentia > Sciuridae > Spermophilus > Spermophilus citellus. The sequence goes on along the minus strand of NC_138187.1, from coordinate 74,789,360 downwards.
GGAAAAGACAGCAATACAGACCCCATGGGCATAAAGATTGTAAACAAAGACATATTATGAACAACTCTATGCCCACAAATTAGATAATCTAGATGAAATGGACTAATCTGTTTGAGGAAACAATATGCCTAAACTGATAAAAATAAAGAATCAGAATAGTTTTGTTATCTATTAAAGAAATTGAACAAAAAAATGAATAACCTTCCAAAACAGAAAGCACCAAAGATGGTTTTACCAGTGAATTCTCTCAAACATTTAAGGAATTCTTTACAATTTTTGTCAAAGATAAATACTTCCTAACTCATTCTATGAAGCCAGCATTACCTTAATACCCATACCAGAAAACACTGCAAGAAAACTATACAGCATTATCTTTCATGAGTATGAATGCAAAAATTCTCAACAAAATATTAGCAAACTGAATCCAACAATATATAAAAAGAACCATACATCAAGACCAAATGAGATTTACCATAGCTATGTAAAGCTGGTTCAACAGCTGGTTTAACCTTCCAGGAAAAGACTAGAACTGAATGCTCTAGCTCAGCCCAAGAGGAAAGACTTACAGATACTAAAAATATAATACTGAGGGCAGGGGAAGAAATTCCACAGTAAATGGCCCACAAAATAACCAATGTAGTTCAAAATCAAGAAGGCCTAACCACACAATCAGGGCTTCCAATGTGCTTTTCAAGTATTAACCATGGGCAGACAAGCAAAAATTATCAAGTAAAAAATATTCTAACATGAGAGATTAAGGAAAAGACGAAAGAAAGAAAGGGAGGGAGGGAAGAAAACAGGAAAAAAGCAACAAAGCAACTTAGGAGAAATAAAATGCATGGGAGGCAAAACTTCATAAAAATATTACCTTTCAAGATTATAGATGCACAGAAGACAACCAGTCTCTACTGGAACACTACATCTTATCAGAGAACAGAGAGATTAAATCACCAATAACAGACTCATTTTCCTTTTTAGCATTAAATTTTTTTGTTGTTGTAGATAGATACAATGCCTTAATTTTATTTATTTTTATATGTGCTGAGGTTCAAACCCAGTGCATCTGCATGCTAGGCAAGCACTCTACCATTGAGCTACAACACCAGCCCCAACAGACTCATTTTTTAACCTGAGATGGAGTAACCCATAACACGATTCATATTTGTAATGGTTGGTTTTAATTCTGTGATAATAAAATTCCTACTTCTCTTCTCAATGCTCTGCTGCCTGCATCGCAAGAATACTCACTTCCCCACCTGACCTACTAATAAGAGCTAGAGATAGGTCACAGCAAGTACAAAAGCAGAAAATAGAAAGTAGCCAATTCTGTCCAAATTCTTTGCAGGCTTATAATTCCTGATCTATGTCACATCCCTAAGGGTTATAGCATCATCTACCAATTGATCACTAACACTGAGAATTGTAATAATCATCTAGTAAGAAAGTAGTGGATGACAACCAATGAGTACTGATAATGTACGGGTACTTGCATACAGGATACCTATGCCTAGCTATCTATATTATCATCTGTCTATTGAATAACAAAATCATGAGACTGGGTACTTTACATTAAAAAGGTTTATTGAGCCCAAGTTTTGTAAGCTATGTCTTAAGATCAAGTAGCCCCATCAGTTGAGCCCCTAAGGGTCTGGTGGCTAAGAGCATCACAATGGTGAGAGTACCTATAAAAGAGACCTTGGTACTGAAACAGGAAACCAGAGGGATTCAGAGGTCATGCTCATTCTTTTTCTAACAACACACTCTTGTAAGAAGTGTCCAATGGGAACTACATTAATCTCTTCCAAGGATGATGTGTCCAATGAACTTAATTAGCTCGTACTAGACACCACCTCTATTGAGAACCAAGCTTCAAGCCCAAGAACCTTTCAAGGACACACTTAAACCCTTAGTAAGGTAACCAAAGCAGATGAATATATACAATGAATTGTTCGTGTAATAAAAAAAAAAAAAAAGGTCCAAAACATCTGTGATTTTGGCTTGGGGCTAAGAAAGCAATATCCCAAGATAAAAGTCTCATAAGCAGTTTCTCTTTCATTTCTTGTCTCTCATCCCTATTCCTCCATGAAGTAAGCCACAGAAACCAGAATTTCTACTTCTCAAAGGTAGGTAACAGAAAGGAGAACCCCTTTTCCCCACAGACAACTATAAAAACTAGAATTATTATGCTAATTTTCCCTTGACTTTCTGTCTAGGAGCCAGCCATAATAAAATTAAAAACTTCATTCCAGAAGATTCTGGCCTCATACCCAGGAAGAAGAAATGCTACATCTCAGGGACCAAGAAGAACTTGAACAGATAAGCATTTGAGGGTTATCTCACACAATCTATTACCATTAGTTACTCCTCTTTTTGTCCAACCACATTTCCACATGGCTGCCCATGCTTCATCAAACCTAAGCATAAAAATGTATAGTTCACCCTGGGTCTGTGGATTTTAATTCTAAAGGCTCCCATATCAGGAAAGACTGATCAAATAAATTTGTTAAGCTTTTTTCTCATTAACTTGTCTTTTGTTACAATATAGAGAAATAGATCACAACTTTCTTTATAGAAAATAGATCATCCCCCTTAATCCACTCCTACACTTAATTATTATAAAAATTATAAAACTTGAATACATATTCAATGAAAATGAGCTTCTAGAGAATGCCAGATCTTATCTGAAATGACTTACAATCTTAAAAAAGAAGAAGAAAAAGAAACTCAGATAGCTTAAATATAAGATAGAAAAGGTGTCATAGAAGTTTAGAAAGCCCAAATCAAGTTGAAAAACAGGCAAAGAATCTGTGGGAAAAGAAAAAAAGAATTAGGAAGGGCTTTTGAATACTTTTAGAAACTAGGAGAACAGAGTAATGAATTATTTTCTTTCTCTTTAATTAAATAAAGAAAAGAAGCAAAGCTATAAAAAGAGGGGGGGAAAGTATAATTAAGAATATCTGGGGCTGGGATTGTGGCTCAGCAGTAGAGTGCTCGCCTAGCACAAGCGGGACCTGGGTTCGATTCTTAGCACCACATAAAAATAAAGGCATTGTGTTGTATCCATCTATACCTAAAAATAAATAAATATTTTTTAAAAAGAATATCTATGTTGGCTGAAATACAGACTACTATGCTAAAAGTTGGGTTAATCAGGTACAACCATACTAAGATCTAAAATACTAGAAGAGTTATTTATTTTGATTCAGGAAACATCAGAGAGTCAAGGAAGAGTTTTGAACCAGGAAAAATTCCAATCAGATCTGGGCTTTTTGAACAACAACAAAAAAAAAAAAAAAAAAAAACAAAATCAATCTACTGCTAATATATAAAACCAGTTTGTAAAAGGAAAAAGGAGAAACATAATGAGAAAATATTTCTGTCCAGGTAACTAAGTGGGTTATTTAGGATGCATATGTTAAAATGCTATTCAATTTTGTTGTGGCCAGAGAGTAAGCTAAGAGACTGTCTTAAATTTACCTGTAATTGTTCAAGTATCCATATACATTATACATCTTTTGAAAATAAGAGCAAATTCTACTTTGAGTCATTCTTTGAAAATCCAGGCCCTCAGCCTAAGAGCTAAACAAATGAAAAAGAGCCCATAACACAAAGCTTTTAAGTTCCTTAGCCCTTCCCTTTAAGATTTTCAACCCCTTTGAAGTCCAAGAAGATTCAAGTCGTCCTGAACAATATCCCTAAAGCTAACATTTACTAATCTTTGAAAAGAAAAATAAGTTATTACTTTGATCTGGTAGTGCATATTAATAATTAATCCATCATTCTTACTGACTAGTAGCCAAGCCCAGTAAGCTTCTTTTTTTAAAATACTAAAATGAATTAAAGAAAAGAAACACATTTAAATTTTAAAACATACCATCTTATTTAACAACAGCTAAATGCATTAAAACTAAATTTATTACAAAGTTAACAGTTAACCAAAAATGACAGGCCTATATTTGATCAAATATAAACTATGTTCATAATTATGATCTTATAATTCCTGAATTAATGGTATATCCAGGAATGTGCAGTACAATCATTTCCAGATATACCAAACACCCATGATACGGAACACCCATGAACTACCTTCTTTACTTTCCTATACAGGGTCAGATCTGATTCAACCTTATATACACAAATAAGAAATGCACTAATTTCAAAACTCCAAATTTTCATATCAGTTATTGATGTTGCCTTAAAAGCAACAAAATCATTAACACATTTCTTCTAGTTACAAAAGAACAAATATTTTTTAAGTCAGAAGAATATAAACTATTAGCAGTTCAGCATGGTTTTGTGAACAGCAACTGAAGTTAAATTTTTTACTTTCTAAGACAAAAACAGGATTTGTGGAAAAGGGAAAAGAGACAAAAATAACCAAACTTGCCTCAAAAATTCAAAGCTTTATAATGATCTAATTTTATCCTCAGATCTTTATGGTCATACTCAAAAAAGAGGAAATAAAGAAATTTACTCAGTAGTACTCAGAAAATCCTACATAAGAAACCCAACTAAATTTCAATAATTTTCTCAATGAATTGGAGAATTTTTTTATGATATGCAGATACTTCTGATTTCCTCAAAATGTATGACTGTCAAGCATTTGGGGAGGGGAGAAATGCTGGTAAGACAATTACTACAAAAGCTCCCAATGGACAATGAGTTGTGGTTCAGGGGAAAAGCTTGTGCTTAGTACGCATGAGGCTACGGATTTAATGCCCAGCATCCAAAAGAAGAAAAAAAAACACATGGGGAGGGGAAAATACCCCAACACCCTAATTTGAACAAGAGAAGAATATGTCAAGCAAGAGGATCTGTACCTGAAAAGGAATAGAAAGTGTTAGGTCGGTGGCTGCGACTTGGTGGCAACTTAGAACAAAGCAGCCCGCAACGAAAGAAAAAGAACATCAATCAGATGCCAGCAGAAACACCTGTCAATCAGCCAGATCTCCTGACTAACGCCTGTCAATCAACAGGCCCCCCCCCACCCCCGGCCAATCCTGGAGTTCAGCCAACTCCCCTGACCAACTTCAAGGGGGCAAGGGACCCTAGAAACACCTTTTCCTGTCCCAAGCCCTTCCCTTCCTGCTGTAAGCCTCATAAAAGTCCAGTCCAGTAGAGCTTCCACGTGGTTTCTCCTCAGACCCTTCCCCTGTCCCCTCTGTGGGTCTGATCAAGTTCCGCCCTGGAGTGATATCTCAATAAAGCCTGTTCAGTGGTCCTTTTAAATCTGCCTCCTTTGGCCATTGCCTGCCCCAACTGATCTGACAGAAAGTAAGGCTGAAGAGTTAAAAAGAAGCCAAAAGTTAAGATGTTTTATATGTCACGTTAAGAAGTTCGACTTAATTGAAGATTTTAGACTCGGATAAATATTTCACTCCGAGGAACCATATTTTTAAAATATCACTATCAGCAACCTGGAAATGACCGGGGACAGACTAGAAGCAGAGAACAGTTAGAGACTACTGTAGTAATCTCAGAGAGCAGTGATATAAACCTGCCTAAGCAGTTACATAAATAGAAAGATGAATTCAAGTACTATTAGGAACTTAAAGGACACAGACTACAGCAACACTGGAATTCTTGAGGGACATATTCATTTTGCCTGGCACATAGTAGATAAGATACATTTATTTTTTGGAATGTAAAGAATTATAACTATAGAAGTCAAGAAGGACTCCAAGGCCAAGGGCAGTGGCACAAGCCTGTAATCCCAGGGGCTCCTCGAGAAGCTGAGGCAGGAGGATCAAGTGTTCAAAGTCATCCTCAGCAAAAGCGAGACACTAAGTGACTCCGTGAGTCCCTGTCTCTAAATAAAATACAAAATAGGGCTGGGGATGTGGCTCAGTAGTCCAGTGCCCCTGAGTTCAGTTGCTGGTACCCTACTCCTCACCCCCAAAAAAGAAGGACTCCCAGGCTCTTGATCTCTGTGACTAAGTAGACAACTGATGTATGAGTCAGCAAAACAGAGGAAAAGAATTATTTAGAAAAAAAAGTTTCTATATACATTTTTTTCTTCTTTTTTGGTGGTGCTGGGGATTGAACCCAGGGCCTTGTACATGTGAGGTAAGCACTCTTATCAACTGAGCTATATCCCCAGCTCCTCAATATAGTTTTTTGACCATGCTGAATTTGTGGTATTTTCAACTCCAGGGAAGAGGCAGAATGTCAAGCGTATTTACAAATAATCCTCACAGCAATTCCATGAGTAGATATATTTCATACCTATTTACAAAAGTGGTAAGTGAACTCAAGTACCTGTACCTGTTCAACTACCCATTTACCAACAGGTGCAAGTTAAGCCCAGAGCCACAGTCTTTTCATCAAAGCACATTTCAGAAGAAAAAGTATCTGGCTGTGGTTTATGACACTGAATGGATTAAAAAATCTGTAGGATGTGAACTGGTCCCACGTAGTCTGACTAGGAATGCAAAATGCCCTATTATAAAAACAAAGACATGAGTGACTTAGCAGAGACAGGAATGATTCAAAGATGCCTCTTGGGCTTTAAGCCAAGACAACTAGAACATGGAATTACCAAAGAATGAATGAAGAACCAGACTGGGAAAGACAAGTTTGGTTTTCTGATAGATTGCTATTTAGGTGATAGCAACAGACCAAATAAAAACACAATACTGACAATCTAGAAAATATTAATAATTAATTATTGGATAAACTGAGTACTTACTATATAACAGGCATTGTCCCTAAGGTACTGGGAATAGAAAGGAAGAGTTCTCATCCTCATGGAGTTTATGTTCCATACAAGAAATGGTCAATAAATTAATTTAACATCAAGTAGTTAAGTGCTATAATGAAAAATGAAGAAAAGAAGCAGTAAGGGTGTAAAGATGGATTTTTTTTAAAAAGAAGATAACTAGAAAAAAACCTCTCTTGGAAAGTGACTTTTTAAAAAATATTATTATAGTTGTCAATAGACCTTTATTTTATTTACTTATATGCAGTACTGAGAATCAAACCTAGGGCCTCACACATGCTAGGCACAAATTCTACCCACCGAGCTAAAACCCCAGCTCTAGTCCCGAATGATGAAATGAACATCAAGACTTTAATATTCGGAGGCAAAGAAATAGCATAAGACAGATAGCTATAGGGGCAGAAATGAACCTGTAGTGTTCAGATCCAAGAAACTTGGCTTGATAGGAAATCTGGATGTCATAATCACATCAGAGACCCAGAAAGGGGCCAGACTACAGACCATCATAAAGAATTTGCATTTCCCTTTAAGTGGTATAGGTAGCTACTACAGAGTTTTAAGCAGGTAAGTAACACTATCTAACATTTAGTAAAGATCACACTGGACTTTGTAAATGAGAACTGATTATAGGGGCAAATGTGGTAACAAACGGTACCAGAAAGCTCTTGCCTTAGTATGAAAGAGATTATGATGACATGATAACAGTTCTGAAGTAGAAAGAAGTAATGAGATTTGGTTTGATATAATGAGAACAACTAAGAACAGAGCAGGGAGGAAGAGCAGGAAGAAAAGATAAACATTAAACAGATACATTAGGTGGGAGGGAAAGGGAGAGAAAAGCGAAATTGCATGGTAATGGAGGGAGACCCTCATTGTTATACAAAATTTCACATAAGAGGTTGTGAGGGGAATGGAAAATAAATAAGGAGAGAAATGAATTACAGTAGATAGGGTAGAGAGAGAAGATGGGAGGGGAGGGGAGGGGAGGGGGGATAGTAGAGGATAGTTACTAATAGGGCATTATGTAAAACTGTGGATGTGTAACCGATGTGATTCTGCAATCTGTATATGGGGTAAAATTGGGAGTTCATAACCAACTTGAATCTAATGTATGAAACATGATATGTCAAGAGCTTTATAATGTTTTGAACAACCAATAAAAAAAAAGAAAAAAAAAAGAGATTTGGGATATATTTCTTAAGTACAGTCAAAAGTTCTTACTGATAGAATGGATGTGGAGTGTGAAAGAAAAAGAATCAATGATAAACATTAGATATTAAATCTCAATAGTAGGAAATAATAAGGGTATCATCTACTGAGATGGGCAATGGTGAAGGAATAAGAGGGTATTGGAGAATGAAATTTTTGAAATATATTTTTAGACTCCTATTAGAATCCAAGTGGAGAGGTTGAATATATGGGTATCTAAGTCTGGAACTCAGGCTGAGGCTAAGTACAAAAATTTAAGTATGATGAATGTGCATGGTATTTAAAGATAAGAGATTAGTTCTACCTATCCAAGAGCCTTGGATAGATCTTTCCATCTTCTAAGGTCTTCTTTAATTTCTTTCTTTAGCATTCTATAGTTTTTGTTGTAGAAGTCTTTCACCTCTTTTGTTAGGTTAATTCCCAAGTGTTTTATTTTTTTGAGGCTATTGTAAATTTAGTAGTTTTCTTTATTTCTCTTTCAGAGGATTTGTCATTGATATACAGAAATGCCTTTGATCTATAGGTGTTGATTTTGTACACTGTTACTTTGCAGAATTCATTTACTAGTTCTAGAAGTTTTCTGGTGGAATTTTTTGGATCTTCTAAGTATACTTAGAATCATACTGTCGGCAAATATGAGTTTTCTTTTCCTATCCGTATCCCTTTAATTTCTTTTGTCTAATTGCTCTTGCCAGTGTTTCAAGAACTATGTTAAATAGAAATGGTGAAAGAGGGCATCCCTATCTTGTTCCAGCTTTTACAATGTTGAGTTATGTTCCTATTATCCCTAGTTTTTCTAGTGTTTTGAACTGAAGGGGTGCTATATTTTCTCAAATGCTTTTTCTGTACCTACTGAGATGATCATATGGTTCTTATCTTTCAGTCTAAATGACCATACTACCAAAAGCATTATACAGACTTAATGCAATTCCAATCAAAATCTCAATGACATTCCTCATAGAAATAGAAAATCAGTCATGAAATTCATCTGGAAAAACAAGAGACCAAGAATAGCTAAAGCAATTCTTAGCAAAAAGAGTAAAGCGGGTGGCATCACTATAACAGACCTTAAGCTACACTACAGAGCAATAGTAAAAAAAAAAAAAAAAAAAAAAAAAAAAAAAACATGGTATTGGCACCAAAATAGACTGGTAGACGAATGGTACAAATTAGAGGACACAGAGACTAACCTACATAATTACAGTTATCTTAAATTAGACAAAGGCATCAAAAACATACATTGGAGAAAAGACAGCCTCTTCAACAAATGGTGCTGGAAAAACTGGAAATCCATATGCAACAAAATGAAATTAAACCCCTATCTCTCACCATGCACAAAACTCAACTCAAAATGGATCATGGACCTAGGAATTAAACCAGAGACCCTGCATCTAATAGAAAAAAAAGAAGGCCCAAATGTCCATCATATCAGATTAGACCCCTACTTCCTTAATAAGACTCCTATAGCATAAGAATTGAGATCAATAATTAATAAATGGGATGGATTCAAACTAAAAAGCTTCTTTTCAGCAAAAGAAACAATCTGTGAGGTGAATAGAGAGCCTACAGCTTGGGAATAAATTTCTACCACTTGCATATCAGATACAGCACTAATCTTTAGGATGTATAAAGAACTCAAAAAGCTAAACACCAAAAAACCCCCAAATAACCCAATTAATAAATGGGCCAAGGAACTGAACAGACACTTCTCAGAAGAGGATATACAATCAATCAACAAATATATGAAAAAATGTTCAACATCTCTAGCAATTAGAGAAATGCAAACTACTCTAAGATTTCATCTCACTCCTGTCAGAATGGCAGCTATTAAGAATACAAACAACAATAAGCATTGGTGAGGATGTGGGGAAAAAGGCACACTCATACACTGCTAGTGGGAGTGCAAATTGGTGCAGCCAATATGGTAAGCAGTATGGAGATTCCTTGGAAAACAGGGAATGGAACCACCTTTTGACCCAGGTATCCCACTCCTCAGTTTACCCAAAAGACTTAAAAACAGCATACTACAGGGATACAGCCACATCAATGTTTATTGAAGAACAATTCACAATAGATAAACTGTGGAACAACCTAGATGGACTTCAGTATATGAATGAATAAAGAAAATGTGGTATATATATGGAATGGAATATTACTCAGCAATAAATGAGAATAAAAATCATGGCATTTGCAGGTAAATGGATGGAGTTAGAGAAGATAATGCTAACTGAAGTTAGCCAATTTCCAAAAAATCAAATGCCAAATGTTTTCTCTGATATAAGGAGGCTGATTCATAGTCGGGTTAGGAGGGGAAGCAAGGGAAGAAGAACTCTAGATAGGGCAAAAGGGTGGGAGGGGAAGGAAAGGGGCAAGAGGTAGGAAAGATGGTGGAATGAGACGGACATCATTACCCTAAGTACATGTATGAAGACACGAATGGTATGAATATACTTTGTATACAACCAGAGATATGAAAAATTGTGCTCTATATATGTAATATGAACTGTAATGCATTCTGCTGTCATATACAACAAATTAGAATAACAAAAAAAATTTTAAAAAGCTAAGAGATTAGTTTTTATTTTATTCTTACTTTATAAATAAAAAGCATAGAAATTTTTCTACTGGCTTTACAACTACTAACAATTCTCTAAACAGTCCTCTAAATTAAAGAACTATTATTATCCCTTCATCTGACATTAAAGATAAGAAAACAGAACAGAATATCTGACCAACTGACTCAAAGTCACACTGTTGTTAAGCAGCAAGCCTGAGATCTGAATTCAAACAGTGGCACTCCACAGAGACTGAAATCTTAACACAAAGTTAAGGTGTCCCCTAAGACATTAAGAGAAAAAAATGTCAAAGAAAAAGAGATTTTAGAATTGAGACTTTGGGCAGTCAACATTTGGATAATGAGAAAAGAAGAAAAAAAGGTTAAAAATGAGCTAAGCAGAAAATAGGAAAGGTCGATGTCCTGGAAAACCATGAATAAAGTACATCTAAGAGAAATATTTAAGAGATCACCAAAGAAATGGACAAGGAACAGACCACTGGATTTGGCAAGATGGAAGTCAGTAGTGACTTTGAAATAAAAACTTGATGGAGCAAGTTTTTTTTTTAATTCAAGAGTTGAATCTAGAAGAAATGAATTGTCCAGAATGAATTTCATTTATTCAGTAAATGTATATTCAGTAATGTATGTATTATTCAGTAAATTTCATTTATTCAGTGAATGTTTATTAGCACTAGACCCTGGTCTACATGCTTGGGATATAGTAGTGAAAAAATGAAACAAAAATCCTAGCATTAAAGGAGTTCTATATTATATATAAGATTGACAGTTTCAGTGTGTGAATAAAACTGAACACAATTTTGAAGTGCAAATGCATGTAATTGTTAAGTGATTAATAATCATATCAAGTAGTACTTTAATATAGCTGAAACACTGATGGACAACAGGGTAAGAAGAAATACTGTTAGAAAGCATTCTACATACTACATTCTATATGCTACTAATGAAAAATTAAACAAGGAACTCTATAGGACTCTGTTCAAGGATAATTAAACTGGTAATCTCTGAAAGGTCTTCTTATATAAACCTTTCACAATATTTCAAAACATATGAGAAAAAATTGATCTAAATGCCAAAACCTAACAAACTTTTTAAAAGTAGCTTTTCTAGAAGAAAACGATGTGTCTACATTCAAGAAGCTTATTGTCTAGAAGTCTTGTGAGAACCGCAACATTCTCAACAAAGATTAAACACCTACTATTTAGCACCACCAAAATAATTAAGGAACAAAATACAGGATACAACTACCTCAATAATACTCAATAATTTTGTAAAGAAAAAATGCTAAAATAATTTGCAGAATTTTGGAAAAAGGTGGAAACTACAATAGACTATATTGTAGATGTTCTCAATGGAGAACTATTCTGACACCCCAGGGGGCATTTAATTATGCTTTAAGACTTTTTAAAACATTACTGGCAGTGGAATGCCACTGGCATCTCATGAATAAAGGCCACAAATGTATTGTATAGACTTTCATAAAGATATTTAGTCTAAACTATCTATATGTTGCTACTAAGAAACCCTAAGCTATATTTATCAGGAAATAATTCAGGCTGGATTCTAAATTGGACTATAAAACGAAGATACACAGAAAGACAGGAGAAATTATAGAAACAAAAGCATAAGGGCAAGAAGGAACCTGTGTTTGAATTGGGTGGTGCAGGTGCAAGGAACAGGTTTGACATTAAGAATTTTGTCTGAATCCAAGGCAAACCTGTTCAAAACACCAGCAGGAGTATGCAAGAGGCCCTGAGTTCAATATACACCACAACAAAGACAAATAATGTGAATGGGACAGAAAGGTGATTGGTTAGTTGATAGTTACATCAAATGAAACCATTAAAACTAGATAAAGGTGCTGAAAACAGGAAAAGCTAGTGTTTTATTTTAAGCATTTGTTCTACAGATTGATACACTACTTTATATAAAATTGCTTACACTGTGGTAGGCTCTCTAAACATACTATTTCATTTAATCACAGAACAGAAATATGTGTTTTTGCTTCTTTAAAGGTGAGGACACTGGAAATCAATTTAACTTTATTATTTCACTATGAGCTAGGAACAGGCAGAGATAGACAGAACTCTTTTCTTGTCTTAACTCAAATTTCCAAGCATCAGTGACATGTTGTAAGAGTCCAAAAGAAAAATTCAAAACTCACCTTTCATAATTAAAATATACAAAGATGTATAAAGTAACTCTATAAGGTTTCCCTTGTATTTGTTTACTATAATAATTGTTAAATTCTGCCTTATAGGACTTGGATATTGTACTTGGCTTGCTTTCCTTAGCACTTGTGTGCCAAGGTAGTTTCTTAGTGCATCCAAATAACCCCAAAATTCTCTTCCCAGAAATCCAAATCCCGCAATTATTACCTTTAAACCAGAAAAAGAAAGGGGAGAGGAGCTTACTTGTTGAATTGGTATGATGGACAACTAATACCAATGATTCCGAAAACAACACAAATTTAACATTACAGATGCCTTCCCGGATTCAAAGTCTTCTTCCATGCTTCTTACAATGAGAGACCCAATCTAAGAAAGGCAACCCAAAAGACTCAGGCCCTCAATTAAGTTTCAGTTGTTGCCAAGTATTTCATCCTCATGTTTCCCAACATTTTGGGGTCTACCCTCAACCAGAGCTTTCTCCTGCAGTGACCTAAGTTAGGAAAGAGATTTTTAAAACCTGAGGAACCTTAACTAAAACATGCTCGTAGTTTCAGATACTTAAAATTTAGCTAGAGTAACACTGCTGCTATAGGACTTACAGCTCTACCCTAGCCGATATATATGCCTCCGTCCTAGTTCTTCCAGTAGCAAAGTCCCAGCACCAGATGCTACACCAGCTGCTCCTCTGAGGCCTTTTACACCAATCCCTTCAGCAGTTCCTCCGAAACCCAGTCCTAGCTCAAGGCCCATCTCAGAGGTTCTGAATCCCATTTCTTTCAAATAGAATGCGCCAAGCCCTCAACCTTCTTTCATCTCTTAAAAGGAGCCTCAGGAATGGGGAAGAGCGTGGTCATGGCCCTGGGGTTCAGAATGGACGCAGACAGAGGAGGCTCCTAGTCCGGTGGAAAATGAACAGGGAGCAGTTTAAAAAAAAAAAAAAAAAAAACACTTACCGACATCCTGGTCAAAGGGATTGGTGGCAAAGAGAGGCATCTCTACTGCCTACCGAAGTGTCCGCGGAGACTCCCCCTAGACAGCACGGGAGTCACGGTGCGACGTGGGATGGAGCAAAAACAGCCAGAACCTGATTCTACAGGGTCCAAGACAGCTCCTCCTCTCCTCCACCCCCAGCAACCGCGGCAGCAGCAGCGGCGGCGGCGGCAATAGCAAAGAAGCTGCGCAGGCCCCCGCGCGGAGCATCTCGGGAATCTAGGCGACCTCTGTGCTGCCTGCCCAAAACATTCCCCGCAAGCACAGTTCCACCCAGGGAGTCCCCCTCTGGCTGCCTCTTATTTTGATTATAGACATTTGAAAGTATGATTGGTGAATGCTTTTTCTATATTTCCCTGGATCAGGAGTCTCCGGAGGACAGGGTCCTCCAGGCGCGCCGAAGTCGACTAATGACCCCACGAGTGAATCACAGACTAAGGAGAAAGAAAGAGGGTCGGATTTAGGGCGAGTGAATTCCTTTTCTTTTCTGTTCCTTCGGTTGTTGGTCTTACCACTGTAGTATCTCCGAGCGAGAATGGACATTCCTTTGGGTCGCCCTTTAAGTAAAAAAGCTGTGAGTTCAGTTTGCTGTGTAAGGTGACAAGAAACTTGCTTGGATGAAGTCATGTGAGCTGAAGGAATTGGCTCCAGTCCCTAAAGAGGGGAGTGTCAGGGCACGCAGCTGCCTCGGGGAGGCTTAGGTAACGCTGGCTCTTTCCCTGGAGTCCCTGCAAGCCCCGCTGCGAAAGCTTTTGTCGTAAGGCGTGGGCACCTCGCGACTCACCGTGCAGTCATTAAGCAGCTGTGATGATTAGAAGATGAGTCTTCCGCTGCCCAAGATAGCCGCCCTGAGCTGAGCAAAAAAGGAACTCGGAAAAATTGAGCTAGAAATGGATTACCAATTCCTGGCAACCAAAATGTTGATTTAATCATTTTATTTATAAGTGTATGAAGGGAATAAAATTTATCCTGTACGTCCCGTAGAAGTTTTAAGGCATCTCCTAGAGATTTCGCGTTGCATTTGGAACTTCACTAAGCTCATCCTGCACGTAAATTGAAATTATGTAAATTATACCCGAATTTCAACATTTCCTAATGTAGCATGGAAACAACTACTGACATGTTAGCACTAGGAATAATATCACAGTATACAGACTGTGTTTATAAAACTCCATTTACTATGAAGTCCCACTTCTGAAAGTGAAAAATGAAAAATTAGAGTAGCAGATAAAGATAAGAGAATCAGAGATGTGAGGGAACTGTGTATTCACATATTGTTGATTGAAGTGTACATTAACAATTTTCCTCAGGGAAATATTTGAATGTGTGTAAGGTTTTGAAAATGCAAATAACCTTGGACCCAGCAATTCAATTTTTTTTTTTTTAGATTTTCCTAAAGATGTTCTTCTGAAAGAATTAAAATACATATGCTTGGCAACATTGCTTATAATATCAAAACCTTGTTAACTACTAAAATGTCTAACATTAAGAGATTGGCCAAATTACTTCATCTCTTGGTGTCTCAGTTTCCTGATCTGTAAGAAGCAGAAATAATTAAGGGTTGTGGGGATCAAGTGGATGAATACAAGAAAGACCCTTATAATAACACCTGGCATATAGTAAGCAATAAATAAGTGCACACAATCAAGATTAGTATTGGTCAAGTACGTTCCAGCACGTGTGATGTAAAAACTATATAGACATTTAAGATGATATTATACATCTGTATTTACATAAATATCTAAGTATTTAAGTTTTTAAAAGGTAGCAAAACCAGTAAAATGACAAATGCCTACAATTTTAAAAATCGGAAGGAAATATTCAAGAAGATTGTGATATGATTATTTTGGAATGGTAAGATCCTGGATTATGTTTTTGCTCTTTATACATTTTATATTTTCCAAATATTTTAATGGAAAGCATTGTTTTTCTTTCAAAGCAAAAAAAAATGGGATATGTTAATATCACCAGGCTCTTAATATTTTGAAGGGCCAATATGAAAAATTTGCTTGTGCTTTCTTATGACAAGAATTTTTTCCAAATTGCCACTATTAATAGAGGAAATAGACCATTGTTTCTCAAAACCTGCTATTAATAGCTTTAGGTAATCAAATGACAACAACTTCTCCACCTCAAGTTACAGAGCAGTATCATGGATTGGTATCATAATTGCCCTATAACAGGGTCCAATATCTATGAAAATGTATTTGAACATGCTCTATGCTTCAGAAATGAGACTGAATTGTTTTGTTACCAGTAGTAAGCCAGTAAACAAATTGTTCAAGCCTTAATTATCAATAGTTGAACATTGGGAATTACATTAGCAGTGAGAACATTATCCATGTATTTTGATCTAGAATAGTGACTTTAACTCCTGAGGGTCTTTATGATTAATATGCTTAAAAATAAACATTTTAAAAATAAAATAGATAATACTGTTATGTTTAACTTACAATTCACATATAAAAAGCAGAATGGGCTTGTATTTTGAGGTTAACATCCTTTGTTCCTTTAAAATATTGAAAACATAAGTTTCACTTTTAGTATTTCATTTTGAAAATTCTACATTAAAAGCAGTGATACTGATGTGCAAATGGAGTTACTACATAAAAAAAATCTATAATTAAAAAGTTCAGGATAAAATAATTAAAAAAAAAAAGTTCAGGAAAAGAAATATCTTAGGGAACTTAGCAGTTAAATTATCCCAACTGAGTAAAATGATTACTATTTCTCCAATTCAGCCCTTCCTTTCTAAGCTTATTGTCACTACTTTTGTTCCCACTCTCACCATTTCTCAGGGAATTAAGTAATCTCCCCTTATCCACAGGATCTGTGGTTAATCTTGGTCCAAAAATATGAAGTGGTAATTGTTAACAAATGAGCAAGTTTTAAACTGCATACCATTCTGAATAACATGATGAAATCTGGCAGCATTCTGTTCATTCTAGCCCAGGACATGAGTGTTGACCAGTATATCCATGATGTATATACTACTGCCCATTAGTAACTTAGTAGCCATTTAGTTATATTTAGGTTGGCTATATTCACATGATTTTTTATTATTGTATATTATGATTGCCCTCTTTTTTATTAGTTATTATTAATTTCTTATTGTGCCTTATTTATAAACTAAACATTATCATAGGTATGTATGTGTAGGAAAAAACAGTGTATATAGGGTTGAGTATATCCAGTTTGAGGCATCCACTAAAGGTCTTGGAACATGTCCACTGTGAGTAAAGATTGTAATACCGTATTATATTTATCTCCTAATATATTTTTTACTTTCCTACTGCTATGGAATGAATTATATCCCCCAAATTTCTATGTCAAATCCCTAACCCCAGTGTAATGGTATTTGAAGATAAGGCCTTTGGGAACTCATTTGTTTTAAATGAAGTCATGAGACTTGGGCCCTTGTAAGTTCTCTTATAAGAGACACCAAATTGCTTGCCCTTTATCCCTTTCTGCATGTGAGGATATAATATAAAAGCAGCTGTCTGCAAGCAAGGATGAGTTCTCAGTGGAGCCCAACCATGCTGACACCTGATTTCAGTTTCCCAACCTTCATAAATGTGAGAAAATTAATTTGTTTGGTCACTCACTTGGTGGTACTTTGTTACGGTAGCTCATGCTGACTAATACACCAACCTGTCTTCAAACCAAGCTCTACTAACAGAATGATTTTTCTAACCTACAAATGACTGTGTTATTCCCTTAAAATTCTTATACAGTTCTTCAGTCACTCAGTCACTGAGGAACTGTTCATTAATAAACTCCTTATGTTTGTCAAGTACCATTCTAGATGCTGGAAATATCATAGGGATACAAGCTTTGTGTAACTTAGCCTCTTTCAGGGGTCTTTTGGGAAGACAGTCATTAAATAATTAGATTACTGCCTAATTACAAATATACAGTCTCCTGTCCCCATATTAAGCACCCTTTACTATTACATCCTTATGAACTGATCCCCTAGAATTTCATCTCTTTATTTTCTGCACATACTCTCAAGTATTTCTAAACTACCAGCAGCAGTCCAGGCACTTTCCATGACTTCAAAACAAGCAACTTTCTGTTTTATCTGCTCTTATTCTATTGGATAGATCTAGATCTTCTAAATTCCACTTAGTCTTCACTTCCCAAAAGCATTTCCTAACTCATTACCTGACCGGTAACAGGCATATAATAAATATTTGTTAATTAATTGGTTGATTGGCCCCCTCTATCACAACACTTAATGGTTTGTTGTTTGGTCCAGGTATTGATTATTACATTAAAAACCAACCCAAATTTAGCATCTTAGAGGGGAAAAGGGTAATTTCTTTTACTTACAAATCAGAAATGTGGTTGGACCTCAGCAGGGACAGCTTGCCTCCCTTCCACGCAGTGTCAGCAGGGTGGCTGAAAGGCTTAGATGACTCTACAATTAGGGCAGCAATATTTGAAAATTTGCACAGTTATATGTCTGGCAATTGATACTGACAATTAGGATTATTAGAGCTATCAGAACAACTACATGTGTTTTAGTCAGCTTTGTTCAAAATACCTGCCAAGAATGACTTTAGAAGAAGAAAATTATATTTAGCCTTCATAGTTTCAGAGGTCTCAGATAATAGATGGACAATTTCATTGCGCTGTGCCGGAGGTGAGGCAGAACATCATGGTAGAAGCATTCAGAGGAGGAAAGCAGCTTAGGACATGACCACTAGGAAGCAGAGAGAAAGCTCCACTCACCCAAGATAAAATATAAACCTCAAAGGCACGCTCCTGGTGACCCACCTCCTCCAGCCATATCCTACCTGCCTATAATTACCACTCAGTTGATCCCTATCCATGAATTAATCCACTGATTAGGTTAAAACTCTCATAAGATAATCATTTCACGTCAGACATTCTTGTGTTATCTCACACAAGAGCTTTTGGAGGACCGCTGATATCTAAACTATAACAATATGTCCCCCCCCCCATGTATTTTCTTGGCTCCTTGTATCACACAGATTTAAATCTGAGTAAACCAAAGACAAGAAGAAGAAACTACCAATTTCTTCACATCTGGGCTAGGAAATGGATACACCACCATTTCAGTTATAGTCTATTGGATGGGCAGTCACAGCATCTACACTCAATGGAAGAGGAAATAAAATTCATGTCTTAGAAGAAGGAGTGTGAAACAACTTGGGGAGCCATGTTTAAATGCTACAACTATATTATAACTTTTACTTTATTTACATAGGCATTAGTTTTTGGGTCACTTATCCATAGGCTCTTCACAGTAGATGTTCCATAAATTGTTGTTAAATGCAGTCAATAAAAAATATTTATTAAAATTGCATACTTCCATTACTGGCCATAAGGGGGTGATAGGATTAGGACTTACCTTTTCACCATACACAAATAGAACAGTGGACAAAAATACATGGTACAATTTATTTCAAATGTAAGATAACAGACATCCCTGGAGTGTGGTCCTGAGGAGAAAGGAAACATACGCAGTAAACCTATGATTGCCAATAGTTTTCTGCCCAGAATAAGTTTCTGGACTGAAGCATGGGGAGGGGGAAGCCCCCCACCCCTCAAAAGTCCCCCAAAAGGCTTATTGTATTGAACAGATAAAAATCAGAGTTTGGGAAGACCAAGAAACTAGAAGTTGAAGGAGGAAATATTAGGAAAGTGCTATGCAGAGAACTCCACATATCTGCACAGAAATCTCAAGACTTTGGCTGAATGCTAATCTAGTCACGGATACACAAGCCCCACCAAGTATAGGGAAAGAAAAATCAACAGGGAACAAAACCCTGAACATTCCCAAACTTCATACTAATCTGGGAATCGTTTCAATTCTCAGAGCCAGGAGGAAGAGACCTACATGAATACAATGTTAAATAAGTACCCCAAAAGGGCAATGTTTTGGTAGTGATGAATAGCCTGAGAAAGATTTGTTCTCAAAGAACATAGAAAGTAACTCTTGAAAAGATTCCGCTAGGCAACGCATATGTTAAAGGCAAAACAAGGTTTGAAACTCTTAAAAGGAATACCCTCTCCCATGTTAGCTTTCTTTACTATAACAAATACCTGAGATAATCCACTTACATAGAGAAATGGTTTACTGTGGCTCAAATTTAGAGGATTCAGTCCATGATGGGTTGGCCCTGCTGCCTCGGGTAAGAAGCATGGCAGAAGCATGTAGCAGAGCACAAACCACTCACCCCATGACCAGGAAACAAAAGATTGGGTCCCACTATCCCATTCAGGGCACAAACCCAATGACCAGAACACCTCCCACTAAGTTGCTCCTCTTAAGGTTTCCACCCTCCACCC
Source organism: Spermophilus citellus (assembly GCF_964194105.1). Classification (NCBI taxonomy): domain Eukaryota; kingdom Metazoa; phylum Chordata; class Mammalia; order Rodentia; family Sciuridae; genus Spermophilus; species Spermophilus citellus. The sequence goes on along the minus strand of NC_138187.1, from coordinate 74,769,379 downwards.
CACAGCAGTGCCACTGGTGAAGACCAGGCTTTTAACACATGGACCTCTGGAAGGACAATTGAGATCCAAATTTTTGCACCCCCCAGAAGAAATATAGCATTTGAAAAATGTAAATTCTACAGTGGCCAGACTCCAATTAAAAACAAAACAAAACAAACAAACAAACAAACAAACAAAAAACTGGATACGGACAGGGTCAGGAGAATGTGGCCAAAAACCTACACAATGAGAGGTGTTCAAAAAACTTATCCAGCCGAAAGGAATAGGATATCACTTGGAAATTTGAATTCACACAAACGAATGAAAATAAAGCAGTTGATACATAGAAACAAACCCTGAGGTTAAAGTGATAATTCAACTAACATAGAATGATTCAATTATTATAACTGATAATGTTTAAGAATTTACAGAAAGATAGATATAAAGAGGAGAGAAATAAAAGACACCAGAAAGAAGCAAATGGAAATTCTAGAAATGAAAAATACAATATTTAAGATTACATCTAAAATAGCCAGAATTAACAGATTAGGCACTGTAGTAGAAAAGTGAATTTGAAGCTGGATGGTGGCACACAACTGTAATCGAAGAAACTGGGGAGGCTGAGACAGGAGTATTGCAAGTTCCAGTCCAGCCTCAGCAACTTAGTGAGGCTCTAAGCAACTTAGTAAGACCCTAACTCAAAATAAAAAACAAAAAGGGCTGAGGATGTGGCTCAGTGGTTAAGCGCCCCTGGGTTAAACCTCCAGTACCAAAAAACAAAATGAATCTGAAGACACAAGAATATAAAGTATATAAATTGAAACACATAGAAGACTGAATTATTTTTACAGGAACTCAATGATCTGTAGGAAAATATAAGCAGTGTAGCATGTGTGTAGTTAGGAAACAAAATGGGAGGGAAATGGTTTAGGAAATCTTGACCAATTTTTTTCAAATTTAATAAAACTATATCCCATAGATTTGAGAAAGTAGGTAAACCCCAAATATAATCAACACAATGAAAATGATACCAAAGCAGAACATGAAAAAAATTACTGAAAATCAGTGATAAAGATGAAAAAAAGACATTGTAAAAAAAAAGATAAGAATTACCTTAGTCTAATAATAAAACTATATGATATTTTTTTAATTCTTATTATTTATTTTTAATTTTTAATTTGTTCTTTTTAGTTATACATGACAGTAGAATGTATTTTGACATATCATACATACATGGAAACATGAACATATGTGTACATGATATGGAGATATGATGGTCATTTATTCATACATGAACATAGGAAAATTATGTCTGATTCATTATACTACTGTTCTTTCCATTCCCATTCTGCCTCTCCTTCCTTCCACTGCCGCCTGTCCAATTGGATGAACCTTCACCTCTCTATCCCCACACCCTCACCATTGTGAGTCAGCATTCACATATTGGATTGAACAGAGAGAACATTCAACCTTTGGTTTTAAGGGATTGGCTTATTTCACTTAGCATGACAGTCTCCAGTTCCATCAAATGCTATAAATGCCAACTGGCAAATGCCATAATTTCATTCTTCTTTACGGCTGAGTAATATTCCATTGTGTATATGTATGGCCTTTTCTTCATCCATTCATCTGAGGAAGAGTACCTAGGTTGATTCCACAGCTTAGCTATTGTGAATTGAGCTGCTATAAACATTGATATGGCCATATCACTATAGTACGCTGAGTTTATGTCTTTGCGGTATACGCCAAGCAGTGGGACAACTGGGTCAAATTGTGGTTCCATCCCAAGTTTTCTGAGGAATCTCCATACTGCTTTCCAGAGTGGCTACACTAATTTGCGGTTTCACCAGCTCTTATTGTTACTTGATAGAACATTTTTTAAAAGACAGCAAAATATTACCTTTAAAATCCTAAAATTTTAAAATTTTCACCGAAAGAGTAACTTTCAAAAATAAAGGGGAAGGCTACAGGTGTAGCTCAGTGGTAGAGCATTTGGCTAGCATGCTCAGAGCTCAGGGTTTGATCCCCAGGGGGCACCACCCTCCTAGCACCTTCACATATTCAAACTACCCAAACTCTGTCCAAACCCTGTCCTTTGAGTTTTTGTGTCCTTCTCTTTACAGGAATCATTGATTAAATTGTCAGCCATTTAAATTAAAAATAAATAAATGAAGATTAAAAGCCTCACAACGGTCAGGAAGTTCTGATCACAGTGATATTTTGGTTTGAAAAACAAAAATTGTGTGCCATTGGTAATCAACTTATTCTTCAGACACTGTTCCCTCCCTGGAGGTCCAGGGGTAGGGCCTAAGTACCAACCCTCTACTCTTGGTGGGTTGTTTTTCCTGGCAATCAGGCCCCACCCTAAGACTATCCAGGAACTTTCAGCTGCCAGACATCTCTTTAGGATTTATAAAGATATCTATATTATCATAGGTTCTGAGGATTCCAGGAGCTGTGTGCCAGGAAATGGGGGCAGAGGCCAGATATATTTTTCATATATGTCACGCAGGTTACTGGTTTTACATACGTTACTGCTAATTGGCATACTTCTAATAACCTAGGCATCAAAGCACAGTAAATATGCAGTGAATGGAATGAAAAAGAAACACACAGCATATTAAAATTTGTGAGAAGCACTTACAGCTCTATGTAGAGAGATTTTTATAGTATAATAGAGCTCCTCTAGTAGAATAGACAGAAGGTCCCAAATGAGTGATCTCAGGTATCATCCCAGAAAACCAGAAAAAAGTAGCAAAAGAAACCCAAAGCAAACAGAAGAATTAACAAGCATCAGCATGGAAATCAATGAAAAGGAAAACACAAAATAAATGAAACTCAATACTAGTTATTTGAAAAGATAACAAAAATGATAAATCTATATGTAGACAGATTATGGAAGGGGGAGAAAAGTCACGAATTATCAATATCAGAAACGAGAGAAGTGATATCACTACAGATGCCACAGATATGGAAAAGAAAACTGATGAAACAATATCCATAAATTGGACAACAGGTAAAAGTGCAAAATTCCTTCAAAGGCACAACCACTAAATCTCATTTAACATGAGTGTCTCTGTTTCTATTAAAAGAATTACATTTCTGGTTAAAAACTTTCAACAAAGTTAACTACAGACCTAGCTGGTTTCACTGGTTATTAAAATGGGGGAAAGTGGAAAGGAAGATACTCTGACTTCATTATTTTGTTTGTAGTGATGCTTTTGTGGATGTACATACTGTTATTTAGTAAATCACTCAGTTACTATGTGCAGATATTGTATGTGAATTATGCCTCTCAACAAAGCTGTTAAAAGTAACCAGAAATTACGCCTTTTGCAATCATTTGTACTTATGATAAAACTTTTTGGAGATCACTTAAAATTTGAAAGTATGTGTTTCAGAAAAGCAAAAATGTTTGAAAATCAGTCTCACACCATTCCTCAGGAACTAGATTAGGCTGCCTCCTCTTCCCTGAGATTCTGGAGCAGCTACTTCTTCTAGAATGGTTTGACATCTTTCTTTCTTTCAGAAGGTTGAACTGATCTTTATATTGCCAGGATGGCAAGCAGCCTGTTCATAACAAACAACAGTTTTATAATATTTTATAAGTAGTTTTATAATAGTTTATAGCAATTCAACTCAAAACTTCCACTTTTCCTCCTTCCCAATTATAAAGATCATATCTAGCACCTAATAACTGCCACCAACTGGTTAACTGGATTTGTTACCAGCTGGTCTGGGTTTATGGTGATTCTTCTGACTCAGTCTGCAGTTGGCATGATTCAAAAGAATCTTTGAAAACGGAAAACCTCACCAAGGAATCCGCTCCTTCCCCGTGTTTGCCATTCAAAGACTTTTCAAACTTCAGTTTTAAAGATGATTCAAAGCTTAGCATAGGGAAATGTTTACAGCAGCTCAATTCACAATAAGTAAGTTGTGGAATCAACCTACGTGCCCTTCCACGGATGAATGGATAAAGAAAATGGGAGATTCACAAGAAGATAAAAGGCATCTTCATTCTAAAGTTCTCTGGACTATATCTCTGCTGATGTAGGACATTTTTTTCAAAAGAGCACTTAAAATACTATTTTTTATGCTGAACCATACATGATTAATTTTTTAAAAAATATTTTTTAGTTGATGATAGACCTTTATTTTATTTATTCATATGTGGTGCTGAGAATGGAACCCAGTGCCTCACACATACATGCCAGGCAAGTGCTCTACCACTGAGTCCCAGCCCCAGCCTGATTAATGTTTATAATTGCATGTGAGTATAGTTTGTTTTCATAATCAATTTCGTAGGTATAAAGTGGTTCTTTTGAAATGAAGTTCTTATAATAATATATCTACAAAACAGAAGGTTTTGCTTACAGTCTTTTCAAGTCTTGATTTTCAAGATTTAGTACCTAAAATTTGTATGACTAATTCTGTTCTAAATGAGATTCTAGATAAGCTCTCAAAGGACTTCACTGAGCCTCAGTTTTCACATCAATAAAAAAAAAATAAAAAATAAAGAGATTGGGCTGACTGCCTGCACATCAGTATATTACTAACACATCTTGGAATACATTTATTTAGAAGATTTTCTTATCCACTATAAAACAGTTAGCTTCGTCAGGATAGGCCCTCATTTTTCTTTTTATTTTGATAACACCTATCTATAACTAATGCATAGTAAATTATTATTTTATGTATATTTATTTTTAATTTGTGGTACTAAGGATTGAGCTCAGGGGAACTTTATTACTAATGTACATCCCCAGCCTTTTTTTAGTTTGAGACAGGAGCTCATTAAATTGCTCATGCTAGGGGCTGGGGATGTGGCTCAAGCGGTAGCGCGCCCGTCTGGCATGCAGCGCGGCCCGGGTTCGATCCTCAGCACCACATACAAAGATGTTGTGTCCACCGATACCTAAAAAAAATAAATAAATAAATATTAAAAAAATTCTCTCTCACTCTCTCTTTAAAAAAAAAAAAAATTGCTCATGCTAGTCTCAGTCCAGTGTTCTCTCCACCTCCCTAGTAACTGGGATAACTGGTACACCATCGCACCTTATTCATTTTTTAAAGGACAATTTTACAAATCTGCTGATATTATTTATTCATAGTGTCTTTAGTAGTTTTTTTAAAAATGTTATTATATCAAACTTTGTACAAAACATAACCATTGTGAAAATGAGGTCATCTTGTGTCAGACTCAATGTGTTAAAGGCATATTTGAAAGAGAAAGTATTAACCACAAAATACAAACTCTCTCTGCCACAATATTGAGGTTTTATGTTAAACATATCAATAATATGATGAATTTTTTACTTTAAAATACTTGCTATTAATGACATTTAAAAATCAACTGTAAGTAATAATTTGCACATGAAGTGAATTCAATTTATGTATTCAGTATGATGTTTTGACAAATATTTATACCTATATAACTACCAAAAATCAACATATTGAAGATTTGCATTACCCTATGTATTCCTGTGCTTATTCTTAATCTATTCTCCCCACAAACATCCCTAACCCTAGGCAACTCTGTAGTTACAGATTAGATTTTCCCTTTTCAGAGTTCCACATAAAAGTAATCATATACTATGTAATATTTTGTGTCTGGCTTCTGTTGCTCTGCATAAAGTTTATGCGATTTATTCATGTTGCACATACAGTGGTTTATTCCTTTCTATTGCTGACTAATATCCCATTGTATGATTGCACTAAACTTTGTCTAATCACATGTTAATGGACACATGGTTATTTTTAGTTTGGGGTACTATGACTAAAGCTGCTATGAACATTTGTATCCAAGTCTTTGTGTGAATATGTTTTTATTTCTTTTTCTTAATATCAAGAACAAAATTGCTGAATCATATATAAGAATTTGTTATATAACTGGATACAAATTCCTTGTTAGGTAAATGTATTGTGAATATTTTCACTTTTTAATGTTGTTTTTAAAACAGTAAATTTTTACATTTTTGATGAATTCAATCTTTTTTTTCTTTTTAGATTATTGCTTTTTTTCCCCCTTGTACTTGAGAAATCTTTACTTTCTCCAAGGTCATAAAGATTCTGTTGTATTCTTCTGGAAGTTTCATAGATTTAGCTTTTATGGTTAGTTCTATCATCCATTTCCAGCTAATATTTGCCTATGATATAGAGTCAAGATTCATTTTTATACGGATATCAAATTGTTCCATTTATTAAAAAGATTATACTTTCTACATAGAAGTACCTTAATTCTTCTTATCATTTAAAAAATTTTTTGATACTGAGGATTGAACTCAGGGACACTCAACCACTGAGCCACATCCCCAACCCTATTTTGCACTTTATTTACAGACAGAGTCTCACTGAATTGCTTTTACTGAGGCTGGCTTTGAACTTGTGATTCTCATGTCTCAGCCTCCCCAGAAGCTGGGATTACAGGCCTGTGCCACTGTGCCTGGATAATATCTTAACTATTTGAATGAAATCAGTTGACTCTCTACAGATGGCTCTATGTCTGGACTCTTATGATTCGGTTTCATCGATCTGTGTCTCTCTTTATGCCTACCACACTGAATTGAAAATTGTAGTTTCAGAATAAGGTTTAAAACTAATTCTGTACCTGTTCCATTTTTGTTCTTCCCATACATTTCCGTATAACTCTTAAAGTTAGCTTGCCAGGTTAAAAGAAAAATATCTGCTGGGATTTGGGGTGAACTGACATTTTCATAGTACTGAGTCTTCCAACTCAGTAACATGCGATAGTTGTTTATTTCTTTCAGCAGTGATTTATGGTTTTCAGTAGTGAGTTACAGTTTTTAGTTACAGGTGTAGGGCATGTTTTGTTGAATTTATCCCTATATAGTTAATGTTTGGGGATGGTAATAAATATTGTATGGATTTAAACTTAATTTTTCTTTTTTCTTTTTTCTTTTTTTTTGCTGGTATATAGAATAATAATTATTTTTGTAACGATGTCCTTGTTTCCTGTCCCTAGTTTTAGTAGCTTTTTCCCTTAGGATCCTAAGGATCTCCTAATTATTCAATGTTATCATTTGTAAGTACATGGTTGTATTTCCTCCTTTCTGATTTGATAGCCTTTTTATAGAGTTCAATAGTGTTCATCAAATTTGAACAATTTTTCAGCCGTTTCTTTCCAATACATGCCTTGGTCCCACCCTATGGCCTTCTTCTTCCTTTGGTCTTCTTGGAAGTTTTCTAAATTCCCCAGAGTGGGCAGATGGTGCCACCTGGGCGAGGCTCTCAGAGCGAGAGACCAAACCATACTGGGTCCTGCATTTCTCCCTTTGGGTGCGATCTGGGATGACCGAATAAGCCAAGGAGCCCCTAAATTGGCGTCTAGGGGTAGTGCGGTGGTCCTTTCCCTGGTGTTCATGGCTAGGCTTGGAAGCGATCCAGGAAAACTTAACTTGCTGATAGCTTCTGTAGGTTTGTGCAGAATTTGTTTCGCTGGACTAAGGGAGATGTGTCACCAGAATGGTGGCAAACACACTAGTTTCAGGTGACAAATTCTTTGGGGGCCTGTGCATGTTTTTCACACACAGCTCCGTGAGATAGATTTTTAAATTATTCTTACCTTCAGTGAGGAAACTGAGGAAAAGAGAGGTTAAGTTGCCCACATTCACACTGCTAATAAGACAGGTGGAGTCAGGAATTTAGGGTTTCAATTTCAGTAACCTGACTCCAGAGCCTGTCGTCTTAAACCAAGTGCTTTAAGGGGAAAGAAGGGAGAACTACCAGGAGAAAGCAAGGATCTTGAAAGGAAGAAGGAGAGAAAAAAAAAAAATAAAAGAGGTACATAGAATAGAGAATAGTGGGATGCCAATAGTGGGATACTCTTCCTGGCTGGCTGGGAAGAGTTCTGATTAGTTTCAGGACTCCGTTACCTAATTATCTGTTCAAACTCTCCCTCTCCCCTCCCCACTTGGCCTAGGGATTGCCCCCAAGGGCGCTTGTACCACTAAACTACTTGCCAACCCTTTTCATTGTTTATTTTATGATAGGGTCTTTCTAAATTGCTGTGGCTGGCCTAGAACCTGTGATCCTCCTGACTCAGCCTCCCTAACCGGTGGGATTACAGGAGTGCTCTATCATGTCCGATTCAAACTTTTCTTTTGGGGTGTTTTCTCCTGTCCTCTTTTCCTCTACCTTCCCCAAACCATCCATCATTCTGCGCTGAACAGCTATCTCAACGGCTCTGGTAGAATCCACCGAAGTGGGGGCAGTCTCATTGTAATAATTCACCTTCTACATGGCCATCTAGCCAGCAAAAATGAGACGGGGCGAAGGGGTGCTTCTTCCCCAGAAGACAACGAATCTTTGGCGGGAAGACCCCACTTTTGGACTCCATGGTTAGAAACTGCTTTACAAGTAAGTTTACAGCAAGGTGCACATCACCAGGGCGCAGGACGTCTGGAGTCTCTTTAGGAAGACGCTTCCCCAGCTAGCAAGCCGATATATTCTCCAAGGAAGCGCAAACCACAGCGCCTCCTGCGAACAGTGACCAGGGGCTCGCGGACCAGAGGCCCCACTGCCCAGGCCCTGCGGACCGGCCCCCGGGCTGGCGCTCTCCCTGGAGGCGCGAGAGGGGACAGGGGCGGGGCGGGGCGGCGGCGGCGGCCGGGGGCGCCCGCTCCTCCCCCTCGCGGACGGCTGAGCTGACGGCGCTGAGCCCCCTGCGCGCGGCACATGGGGCGCTTGACCGAGGCGGCGGCAGCCGGCAGCAGCGCTTCAGTGGCGTGCTCTGCCGAGCCCCCTCCCACTCCCTTGCCCCTCTTTTCCACGTCCCCCGGGAGCGCGGCCACCATGGCGTCCAGCGAGGAGGACGGCACCAACAGCGGTGCCTCCGAGGCCGGTGAGGAGAAGGAAACCACGGGCAGGAGAAGGCGCCTCAGCTTCCTGGCCACCGCCTGGCTCACCTTCTACAACATCGCCATGACCGCAGGGTACGTGTGCCCCGAAGGTCCTTCACCACCCTCAGGCCCTCCTCGCTCTGCTGCCCCCCGACCTGCCGGGAGCAGGGTGCGGGGTGCGGACCGGGAAGGCGCGGCTCCGGCAGCGAGCGGCTCGGCGCACGGGGTGCGCGCGGACCCGGCTGCGGGCTGGCGGTGGCGGCGCGGGGGTGGGCGCGGCGCCGGGGTCGCAGGCGGTGGCCATGGGGGAGGGGCGCGGGCCCTGCACAGCCGCCGCCCGGGTTGAATGGAGGGAGCGGGGCGGGCGGGGGAGCCGGGCGCTGCTTGCTGGGCATTGCCTAATACGGTGCACGGCGCGTCGCAGCGGCCGCGGGGCGCGGGCCGGAGGTTAAGTATAGACCCGGGCAGGAATGCGGGGCCGACCCGCGGGGGAGGCGGCCGCGGTCCGGTCACCCGGTTTGCCGCCGCCTTGGGCTGCTGTGGAAGGAAAGCCCGGGTCCTGCCATCCCGGAGCCCCGAGCTGTCCGCACCGACTGCGAATCCGCTTTGAGGGCCGCCGGAGCAGAGCGTGCTGCAGATCCGAGGGCAGGTTTTCTTCACTGTTAATTTCGCCATAACTTTTCATTAATTAAATTGAAAGCATCGTATGTCTTAGAGCCTCTTATGTGGAATAGTTGTTGTTTTTTTTTAAACCTTATCTTATCAGAGCACGACAGTTGTGTCCAGCATCTTAATGGCTCCACGTTCCATTGCTGATACCCTGTCCTTTTTATTTCTGGCTCGTATTATGACTTACAAGTGATATTTACACAATAACTGTTCGCTCTTCAAAGAGCTGTATTGATGACTTCTGTGTCAATTTGTTCCCAAAACCTGTGAGAAAATGCTTTTCAGTTGCAAAATTACATCGCCTTTTGAAAAGTGATTTTTCCCAGTGTCACAAAAAGTATTATTAACCTATATAAATGTGAGGAGAGGTTTACTATTTTAAACTTTTTCCAGGGCTTATAGAAGAAAATGATTGATAAAGATTTAATAAACCTTTTATTGCGTTATTATAAGCTTAGCCTATTATGCTGAATACCAAAAATAGTGTATAAATATATATTAATTGAGCGATTACTATGTGCCAGGTACTGTGCTGGTGGTTTACATGTATTAACTGTTTCTAGTTCTCCACATCCTGCAAAGGCACATGATACTACATTTTATAGGCTGGGAAACTGAAACTCAGGACAAGATCACAAACAACACCTAGAGTTGTCCTATTTCATCTTTGTGCTTTCCTAAGTTTTATAATCTTTTTTTTTTAATTTTTTTTAGTTGTAGAAGGACATAATACCTTTATTTTATTATTATTTTTTTAATGTGGTGGTGAGGAACAGTCCAGTGCCTCACACATGATGGGCAAGTGCCCTACCACTGAGCTACAACCTCAGTTTTATAATCTTGACAGGAGACAAAACTAATATATTCAAAGCAAATGGAGAACAATTTAGTGCTCACCATGTGATGCTGCCTTGAAATGCAGTCAGGACTGACAGATTTCTCTCTGTTCTTGGATAATTTCATTAATTTAATAAACATCTTTAGAACATGTGCCTTGTGTTAATTCATTTGCTGTCTCTTCCCTTTACGTCCATTCTCCACTTTGAAGGTCAGATTACCATTTCAGACATTGCATTTTAAAGCCTTCAGTGAGAAGAAATAAGAATAAATACGAATAAATAAAAAACAGCCTTTAGTGACTTTATACCTCCACTCTAAGGGATTTAGGCTGTCACTCAAGCCCAATTTCCCCTGCAGTCTTCTTACATTTGAAATCTCTATTATTCCTCAAAGCACCAAGCATTTTTGTGGTCCTTGCTATGTTTGCCCAGTTTCTTTTCTCTTTGCATGGTGCTCTCCTTATTTTGCCCATGTCTTCTAACCAAGTCAGCCTATTTGTAGTTTTCTAAGTCTTCTGCCTCCCCTGTGGCAGAATTAAATGCCTTCTTCTTTGTGTTCTAATACATCATTCGTGTCTTCCTTACCATCTCCTGCAAACCAGTGCTTAGTCTAAACTTACCTATTCTCTGCCCAAGAAGGTCCCTTGGCATTTTCATAAGGCCAGGGTAACCAAAGTGGAGTAATCCCTAAGAGACTTAGTGGAGACTTTCTACATGCATTGATATTTGAAGAATAGGATTTGCATTCATACACCGAAGGTAGACATTTCAAGTTAGATGAATTCTAGAAATAAGCATGAGTTGCAAGCCTGGTACCTTGTCTTAAATCTGAGGATCATGTTGGGGATTAGTGGTAAATCGGATTGGAGAAGTGGTGGTGTCAATATTGGTACAAAAATAAATCCACTTAATGAAGTAGTAGAGGATTAATGGAGGGTGGTTCTTTTTGTTCATTTAACATATTTCTCTTTCAGTGGAACTTTGGAGTGCTCATTCGTTTTTTTGTAACAACTTTGAAAACAAAATAGTATTTAAGAAATGTAACAAATATTTATATAAATGTAAAAAAGAACTTGTCTAATTCTATAAGCCTAGCATAAACTTTTCGGTTTTTCCTTATCACCTTTCATATGAGTGTCTAACTTCCAAATTACAAATCTCCCTACTAAGGGAAGCTTTACCTGGGCATCTTCATACAGATAGCAACCTACATGCTAATACTCCTCTCCCTTGCCTACTTTATTTTTCTCCATCCCATATATGAACCTGTAACTGTACCACATATTTTACTAATTTTTCATTGCTTATTGTTGTCCCCATTGGAGTATAAACTTAAGGCAATACTCAGTAAATATTTATTGAATGAATGAATGTATACATATTTTAAGGCATTGTTGTTACAATAGCTGCTCTATTGTGTATACTCCTGTTTGCACTTAACAAATGTTTCTATATAGTTTTTATAATTACACCTTTTCACGGTTATATAAGTATGTAGCATTAATGTACAGTGACAGATTAAATCATGTCCCTAATGGCATTTTGCTTTTATTTCTTTCCCTTTCCTACATTGGATTTCCTACATTCAACATTGTTACTGTTGAATGCTTTGGATAAGTTCCCAGGAGTGGAAACCGAGCTCTGAAGGATTTTCATAGTACTTGCTCATAATGGGGTCTTGACTAGGCAGATGAGCAATTCTCATATTCATTCTTTTTCTGTTTCCTTAAAAAAAAGCAACAAAATATTTTTGAGACCATATGTGTAAATGCATTGGCCTAGGTCAAGTAGGGGACATAAGATAAATATTCTAGGCCTGTCCTTGAAGTGTAACCCGGAGCATTTATATATAAACAATGATTGCAACAAAAGGACAGACTGAGATAAGTGTTTGACAGAGGTGTCAGAGGACAGACCTAAGGAAGGAGAATCAGAGAGAATTTTGTGAAGGAGATCATAGCATTTAAACTGAGCTTTGAAGGATAAGTAGGACTTAATTGGCGTGAATGAGAAAACAACATGAATTAGGGTAGTGATGTGAAGTTGCTAGATATTCATTGAGGCAAAACCAAACAGGCCTGACATGTAGAATGGGAAGTGCAGATGGCCCAAGCTACCTAGCTTGGGCCACTGCTCAGGGCCTCAGATATTTTGCTGGTGTGTTTGAGTTTTAATCTGTCAGCAGTACTGGGAAGTGTCAATTAAAGGATTTTTTTCACTGTTTTGTTAATTGGGTTACCTTGGACAAGTTAACGTCTCTGATCCTTAGTTTTTTCATCTGTAAAATTGGAATGAAACAACTACTTTGTAAAATTGTTACAAAGAATAAAGAGAATAGAATTGAGGTTCTTAGCAAGGTGCCTAATGCACAGGAACGTAATATTTTAATGTTTAAAAATATGAATTCCTTACTCCCGTGTTTAAAATTGCACTTTTTGCAAAAAAAGAAAACTATTTAAAATATTTCTATAGTCTACTTATTAAGTGTTACATAATACATATGCCTTTTAGATACCTTTTATTGCTGGAGAGGATAGATTATGTGGATTTACCCCAATTTGTTTATCTATTCATCTGTTGATGGACATTTGGGTTCTTTCCACTTTGGGGCAATCATAATTAAGGCTGTGAACATGCATGTATGAAGTAAGTATATGGACATATGCTTTTATTTTTCTTGCATAAATACCTGTAAGTGGAGTGACTGTGTCATGTAATAGTCACATGTTTAATTTCTTAAGCAACTGCAGAACTGTTTTCCGTGGGAGTTGTACCATTTTTACCTTCCTTTGGGCAATGAATAAGGCTTGCAGTTGCTGTACATCTTTGCCAGCATTTGGTATGGCCTGTCATGGTGACTCTAGACATCCAGTAAGTATATTGTCTCACTGTGGTTTTAGCTTTCATTTTCTTAGTGACTAATGATACTGCATATCTTTTTTATGTGCTTACTTGCTATTTGTATGTCTTCTTGGGTATTAGTATCTGTTCAACTATTTTGGCATTTTTTTTCTTTAATGCATTGTTTGGTTTCCTCATGTTGATTTTTTTAAAGAGTTCTTCATATAGTCTAGATTTAGTTCCTTGCCAGACAGGTGATTTTAAATTTTTTCTCTGAGTTGTGACTTGACTTTCATTTACTTAGCTGTGCCTCTCAAACAGCAAGTGATCTAAATCATAATTGAGTCCAGCTTATCAGACTTTTTTTTTTTTTTTGTCTGAACCTTTGGGCTGAACTTTTAATTGGCATGAGTGCCTGTGTGCTCTCAGTGGAAACACTCATATGTTGGCTGCAAAAGAAAGTACAGATTTAGTGTACTAAAGGCAGTTTAGGGGTGTTAATGAACAATGTATGAAAGTAAAGATGTGTGAAAGTGAAGACCATTTTTCATACATTCCTCCAAAGGATTGCTTTAAAGGAGAAACATAGAAGTTATGACAAATTAGAATATCATATTTCAAAAACTCTAAATGATGGATCTAGGTAATGCACATCAGTAACTGCAAAAAAAAAGAGGAATATTAAGAAATTATGTGCTCCTTATAGAAGAACCAAAACAACCTTTGAAAGCCTTGCCAGAGGATCAAACATGAATCTGATCAAGATAACTACTTACCAATTTACAGGAAATACAGAGACAGAACATAATAAAATGACACGTGGGTATCCAATTAGCAAAATCCAGGCTGAGAGTAACTCTTCAGGAACAACCACCCAGTGTTTCACAGATAAACTGCAAAAGAGATAGAGGGAAGGCAAGATGGAGAGGGGAAACTTATTGAAGGAGTCATGAGAGACTTAACTGATAATTACAGTATATGAATCCTGTTTCAGTCATGATTTTAAAAGATTATGAAACAATCAAAATTATAGCTTGTCTTAATATTTTATGACATTGATTTTTTTAACATCAGATATAGTGATATTATAGCTTTGCTTATTAAAATAATCATATCACTGCCGGGCATGAGTGGCACACGCCTATAACCCCAGTGGCTCAGGAGGCTGAGGCAGAAGGATTACAAGTTCAAAGCCAGCCTTAGCAATTGAGCAAGGCCCTAAGCAACTTAATGAGAACTTATCTCAATAAAATATAAAAAAAGCTGGGAATGTGGCTCAGTGGTTAAATGCCACTGGATTCAAAACCTGGTACCTCCCCAAAAAATAATTTTAGAGATACATAATGAAACATTTATAAATCATTGGATATTGGATATCTGTTTCAAAACAATCAGGGAAGAGAAGGAAGTGGAGATTTGGATGAAACAGGATTTTCCATAAGATATTAACTGTTGAAGCTGGGTCATGGGCACATGGAGGGGTTTGTTATATCATTCTTTACCTTTCTCTATATGAAACTGCTTACAGAATGTTAGATTTTTTTCTTAAAGGAGATATAAGTATAGGTAACTAAGTTTTTCAGGGAACAGGTGGTCAGTCTCCAAGAAATCTCAGAAGAAAAAGAAGCCCTGGAAGATAGCTGGAAGAAAGACGTGCCCCTTCAATAGGCCTCCGAGGGTCATTGTAGCAATAGTGGCTTGAGAACGAGGCCTCTGTGTTGTGTAAGTTATGCCACATTTTTCTTGTGATAGCATTGTTCTGTTATCTTCACTTACTAATTTAATAGTTCCCCCAAACAAAAACTAAGTCCTATTTATCTCTAGTTCCCTAGCATCTAGCTCAGTGCCAGCTTAGCAAGAAATGTTGAATCTGAAAGATGAATGAATAAACGAATTAATTTACCAAGCAAGAAATCTTTATATTAAACTTATTTGTTTTTTTGTTTTTTGTTTTTTTTTTTTGGCCAGAGATTCTATTTTACCAAGGGCTGATTGATTGCCTCTATTTGGGTACAGGTAATAAATAGCTGTGACATATTTACAAACAAAACAGAATAGAACATCCCAGAAAACAATTTCTAGTGTCAGAAATTCTAGTTACTTTTCAATTTTTTTGTTTTATTAAATGACTGAACTGATAGATGAAGGACGTCCAAAGTTAGTTAAATGTAGGATCCTTAGAAAAACTTCGTCATTTCTTTTGATGGGGGCATTTAGGATGTGAGTTCTAATTAGTTTAGAGTAGATCATGGCCTTATTTACTGAAAAAGAGAGAAGCAGTTAGAATAGATAGTTCCATGACTCTTTTGAACCCTGGAGTATATTCATTTATTTTGAACAGTGTAGCGATTGCTATGCTTATTGGTACAATACTGCCACCTATGGAACAACAGTAAAACTTTTCATTAGAATGCATGGGTTTTTTTTTTTTTTTTTTTTTTTGCATAATACTATTAAAAATTTGGAAAACTTGCCATTTAAATTAATTCTTCAATGAATTCTTTCACTTAGCATAATTCTTATGCTAAGTGAAGCAGTTGTATACTGGAAAAATTATATCAGATTAATTTTTAATTAATAATTATATCTCAGATTTATATTTTATAGACATCTGAGTTGAGTTTGCCTAAACAAGGACAAGGATATGGGAAAATGTTTAAGTTTATTAAGCTCATTGAGCTTTTTGTTTTCTTATCAGAAGCATAGAGACTTTGGATTGTGGTTAATGAACTCCTAACATTTTAAGCCTGAAAGGTACCTAAAACATTCAAGTTAGCATTCTAGGATTAGCCCATCATTGAATTTGGTGTTGACATTCACATGAGAAGAATCCAAGAGTGGAATCCAGTGAAGCAGTTGTATAATGGAAAAAGAACAAGACTGGCGGTTTGGAGACCTCAGAGGTTCTAGTGAAGCCTTGTTGGTTAACTTAATCTAAAATTAGGGGTCAATAACTTAAATGTCTCTGGATGATGATTATCTCATTGGAAAGAGTGGTTTTCAAATTTTTTGTGAAAACAGAATACTATGAGTTAAAATATTTGAGCCTAGACCTCCCCATATAATTTTCATGATGTATCAGTAGTATGAATTAAAGTATGAATTACTATGATCAGCTCCTATCTAAGGATATAGTACATACTTAAAATCAGATCAATGCAACATAGTGTTTAAAAGCAAAGCTTCTGATGGTTTTAGACTCTGGTAGTTTTAGGTCCAAGCAGACTGATTTTGTGTTCTCAGCAGTAAAATAGGATAATACCTGATATGGTTATTATAGAATTAATTATGAATATGTAACAGTGTCTAGAACATAGAAAGCAATCTAAGATATGCTTATTATTATCGTTGTTATCAATATTTCTGCATTTCAGATGTCTGATCATTTCAATAACTTCCTGTTGTATCTGATAAGAAAGTCTTTGCTCTTACTTGGGTATATGCTAAGGAGGAATTCTAGGAGTGGGAGTGTCATCCCGCCATGTTCTTACTGTTCTTACTGTTCTGTTGAATTGTGTCTTCACTCCATTCAACCAGTAGTTTTTTGCAGGAAACTTTTAAGCTGTCTGTCCATGGTATGAGGGTTGTTTAGTTAAAAACTTAAAACTGTATAATTTCATAATTCATAAAACTGTTCAACTGGATGCTTTGAACTGATCTACAGGACTAGGCTAGCTCGTCATTTTCATGGGTGTATTATTCAGACTTTTAAAACAGGACAAATGAGGCAACTTTTTTCAATTTCAGCATGCTTTAGTGTTTGTAAGGGAAACTCTGAAAAAACAAATTACTTCTTATTGGTTATTCAAGGAATAGTGAGAAGAAGTATGGGAAAGCTAATGGCCAGAGTGTGGCGTATATTTTAAGTACAGTTAATTCGTGGAACAGAATCTGTATTTAATATATGAAGGTAAGCCGAAAAGTGAGGGTTAATGTATTTTGGGAGGTTTCTTAAAGTTTTTGAAGGTAGACCATGTCTGATCTTCTGTCTACCCTTTCTGTGGTATAGCATCTATTTTTATTCTGTGAAAATTATGTAAATAGTAACTGATGATTCTTATTCAAGATTTCTACTTATACCGGTATATATTACATAGTTGCATAAAATATCTATTTATACACACAAGTGCAGCTTTTGACAGATTTTTACC
Organism: Spermophilus citellus; assembly: GCF_964194105.1. Lineage (NCBI taxonomy): Eukaryota > Metazoa > Chordata > Mammalia > Rodentia > Sciuridae > Spermophilus > Spermophilus citellus. The sequence continues at coordinate 74,752,042 of NC_138187.1, read as the reverse complement.
TCATGACACCTTCACATAATTTTATTAACTGCTATATGATAGTCTCATTTTTGGTACATGAAACTGTTTTCTGAATCCAGAAATACACTGGAAAATGTCTTCTCTGGTTGGTCTCATGTGTTCTATTCCTGCCCTTGCAGAATCAATATAATAATACCTTTTCTGCTTTTGTGTTCATTAAAGAAGAAATACAATTGATCAATAAATATATGAAAAAGTGTTCACCAACTCTAACAATTAGAGAAATGCAAATCAAAATTAATTTTAAAAAACATATATATATATATATATATATATATATATATATATATATCGTTGTTGTTGACACAATGCCTTTATTTTATTTATATGTGGTGCTGAGGTTCGAACCCAGGGCCTCACATGTGCTAGATGAGCATTCTACAGCTGAGCCCCAGCCTCTCAAAACTACTTTAAGATTTCATCTCACTCCAGTCATAATGGCAGCTATCAGCTATAAAAGCAACAATAAGTGTTGGCGAGGATATGGGGGGAAAAGGCACACTCATACATTGCTGATAGAACTGCAGATTGGTGCAACCACTCTGGAAAGCAGTATGGAGATTCCTTAGAAAAACTTAGAATGGAACCACCATTTGACCCAGCTATCCCACTTCTTTGTCTATACCCAAAGGACTTAAAAACAACATACTACAGTGATCCAGCCATATCAATGTTTATAGCAGCTCAACTTACAATAGCTAAACTATGGAACCAACTTAGGTGTCCTTTGGTAGGTGAATGGGTAAAGAGAATGTGGTGTAGATGCACAATGGAATATTATTCAGCCTTAAAGAAGAATGAAATGATGGCATTTGCCAGTGAATGGATGGAGCTAGAAACTGTCATGCTAAGCAAAATAAGCCAATCTCCCCAAACCAAAAGCTGAATGTTTTCTGATATGTAGATACTAATTCACAATAAGCGTAGGACATGGGGCTAGAGAAGAACAGAGTTACTTTGGATTAGGCAGAGGGGAATGAAGGGAGGGGAGGGGGTATGGAGGTAGAAAGGATAACAGAATGAATTGGACATTATTACTCTATGTGCATAGATGATTATGTGACCAGTGTGATTCTACATCATGTGTAACCAGAAGAAAGTTATACTCCATTTATATATGATATGTCAAAGTGCATTCTTCTGTCATGTATAATTAGAACAAATAAAAAAATTGTGGTAAAATATGCATAACATTTACCATCTTACCTTTTTAAAATGTGCAGTTCAGTGGCATTAAGTATATTAACATTGTTATGCAGCCATTATCATTGTCTGTGCCCCTAGCATATTTCACTTATTGTTGTTTCTTTATAGTTCATCCACATCATGGCATGTGTCAGAGTTTCCTTCCTTTTTAAGGCTGAGTAATATTCCATTGTATGGATAGACCATGGCTTATTCAGTCAGTGATGAATAATTAATCATTATTATTATTAATGAATAATAAATAATTGATGGACATTTGGGTTGCTTCTGCTTTATAACTGTTGTGGATAATGCTGCCCCGAACATTCAGTGGTATGAATTTAATAGAACTTTATAAAATACTTTTTTTTCTAGGTGGTTGGTTCTAGCTATTGCCATGGTACGTTTTTATATGGAAAAAGGAACACACAGAGGTTTATATAAAAGTATTCAGAAGACACTTAAATTTTTCCAGACATTTGCCTTGCTTGAGGTAAGTTTTCTATCATGCTATTTTTCTATCTTCCAATATTTTTTTGAAAATATTTTTGTTGATTAGTGTCAATCTTATTTTGCTACTTACCACTTACAGATTGGTTTAATACCAGTGTTGAAAGGGAGTTATTTTTATATTATTGACTTTTGATTTTTTTTATTTGCTTACAGATAGTCCACTGCTTAATTGGTGAGTTTTTACTCTAATTTTATCTTTTCATTATGAATTGTCTTTAGGGCAATAGTTGACTTGTTTTTCTCTTCAAGGAATTGTGCCTACTTCTGTGCTTGTGACTGGGGTCCAAGTGAGTTCAAGAATCTTTATGGTGTGGCTTATTACTCACAGTATAAAACCGGTAAGTAACATAAACATGCTGTGTTCTTGAGCCTGCAGTGAATAGATGCGTAAAATATCAACTAACATTTGCATATTTCAGAAAGCAGAATATTTAGGCAAAAAAGAATTGGATTTAAATTTAAGTATTATTCTATGTTGATTTCGTGCTGTGATAGACTGACTTTGAAAAATAAACAACCAAATTATTGACATTTTTACCCATAATATACTCTTCTCTGATGTTTATAGCGGCTTTTAAAATTAACATTCATCTTCTGTCAGATACCTAAGTGAAAATTTTCTATTGAAGTTTTTTTTTCTATTAAAGTGATTCTCTTTGATTATATAATTGAAGTTGTTAGTATAAACAGTTTATTTTTCCTCAGTTAGCATTAGTATTCTTGCACAGTCAAAAAGTAAATGTAGTGGGTCTGAACAAATGGAAAAGACTAAATTAAAAGTGAGTTTTTTTAAAAAAAAATAATCAAAGGGTACAAAATCTCAGTTAAACAAGAGGAATAAGTTCAAGAGATCTGTTGCACAATATGGGAAATGTAGTTAATTAAAAGGTATTTCTAACAACAGTAGGTTTTCAGTGTTCTCACCACATATAAATGCCAAATATATGAAGGAGTACACTTGTTAATTAGCTTGCTTTAGCCATTCCATAACGTCTACGTATTTTAAAACACCATGTTTTACAGTGTAAATATATGCAATTTTTTAAAAAATATATTTTTAGTTGTAGAGGGACACAGTATCTTTTAACTTTTATTTTTCTTTATGTGGAGCTAAGGATCAAACCCAGTACCTCACACGTCCTAGGCTAGCGCTCTACCACTGAGCTACAGCCCCAGCCCAAATACGTGCCATTTTAACTTGTCAATTAAAGCATAATTTTTAAAAAGGTAGGGTCAAAACACTTAGAGAAAATATTATTTATGGAAGCATGAAAAGAGACAGACTTAATTACTGAGTCTAATTAATGGCTTAAGTCTTTTTAGATAAAACAAATACCAGGCTGATGCTGTCAAGACACTGGGCTTTTTAAACCTACTACGGAAACATTTCCCTGCTCGACCCCTCTGACCTTCTTGACAGCCCTGGTAGCCGACTGTCTACTTGAGGACAGATCTCTGGCCTCCTTTCCATTCTGCAAATGCCTTTCTTGTCTCCTCTGTGCTTTGAGACTGACACCTAACCTCCTCTCCATTTCCTCTTAGCCTCCCTGGCCGCCTGTCTGCGTGGGGACAGATCTCTGACCTTACGCCCTTTTACTACTCCACACTTTTAGCCCTCTTGACTGGTGTCTTTCACTCCACTTTCTGGATCCACCCAGTCCCTAACCACTGACCACAATACCCATAGCTGTGAGCATGGGCTACAGGGAGAGGCAGGCAGCCTTTTCGTTGATTCTGATTGCTTCCCAATTTAAAAGCAGGAATACAACATTATTAGAATAAAAGACAGCCTAGACTCTCTCTTCCAGGTCACAGAGGATCTGAAGAATGAGAGAGTAGAAAGACAAAGATAGGAAAGCCAACATACACTAGAGAGAGAAGGAATTAAAGTGATGCTGCTATGGAGTGGCAAGTTCCAAAGAGGAAAAAAAAAGGATCCTTCTTTTTATTTAGAAAACCTGCCCCTTAATACTACTTTTTCTTTTTGTCTCATAATAGTTTTCCATTGGCACTATCAGCCACTTCTTAATTAATTCAACATTTATTGAACACATTTGGTACACTTAGCAGAGTTCTTATTTCTGGATTTACAAAAATAAATAAGGTAATACAAGCTGTCAAGGTACTGGCTATTGGGAAGTGGGGTGGGGGGCGCAGTTCAACAAGCATTGACTCATGGAATAGGTACTAACTGCAGCTGTTCAATGCCTGACACTGTGGGATATGGCTGTTATAACACAAATATAGTTCCCATCTCAGGGAGCCCCAAATTAAGAGAGAAGCTAAGTAAGTGGTAACACAAACGCTTATTTAATTATATTAGTGTTAAGTGCTTTAAAATTAGCCAGAAGAAATTTTAATCCAGATTGGCACGTGTTATATACAAATACAAACAAGATACTGTGAGCACAAGGAAGGTGAGCAAGTAACTGCTCAGGTGCGAGGAGAGACTTAGGAAAGTTTTCCAGAGGGTATAATCTTTTAGCTGACGAGGAAAGATTTTCTATGGGAAACATTCTAATCAGATGGAATAATGTGTAAAGACCCAAATATTCAGAGTATATTCTGGAAATTACACAAAGTTTAGTGTTACCACAATGAGAAGCAGATGGGAAGATTGCATGATTGTAGATGAAGCTGGACAGGTTTCTGAGCTCAGATTGTAAGGGACCCTAGATATTATGCTTAAGGTTATAGGATTTATCCCTTTACCCCATTTAGCAACAGGGGAGCAGTGAAGCTTTTAAATCATTAAGATTTAGCTGATTTTTTTTTTGTTTGTTTGCTTTGTTTTGTTTTTAAGAGAAAATTTTCATCCATGAGGAAAATAGAGGATAAACTATTTAGGAGATGGTTACAGTAGTCTGCATAAGAAATGATAAGGTGCTGAATTAACATACTGGTAATTAGGACAAAGACCCGGGGGAAGATTACAGAGTTAGTATCATAGTAGAATATGTGTGATGTTATGATTGGATGACTAATAGAATATTGGAGAGTCCGATTGTTGCCATTCTGCTTTCAAGGAGATGATGGTTGAAGTTACTGGCTGGAGTGAAGGATGAGGGAGAAAAATCAGTAAATAGTTGACCATTCCTGTGAGTAGGAAGTACTTAACTTCCATGTTAATAGCTAATTATACGGTGGTAACTGCCTTAAGTTTTCTGTGTTGCATTTGCCTATCCCCTCCACCCCCTGCAGTCCATTTTAATTAAAAAAAAAAACAAAAAATAATTAAGATGCATCTCTTTTTTGAAAAGTAAGTTCAGGGTTGAACGACACTGGATTTCTCTGTACTTCTGCAGATCCAGAATGAGGAGAGTGTGGTGCTTTTTCTGGTGTCATGGACGGTGACTGAGATCACTCGCTATTCCTTCTACACATTCAGTCTTCTCGACCACTTGCCATACTTCATTAAATGGGCCAGGTGGCGATGTCTTGCAGTTTAGCTTTTCACCATCCTGTGCATGCTTTTTGTGTGCTGAGCTAACACTGGAGAATTAAAATTTGTGTTGCAGCTCACGATGCCAGAATGCGGTTGTTCTAGTTATTAGCAGTGTTATAACTTGTATTCTAGAAGCTTAATTTAATGATCAGAGGTGAATCATGTTAATATGCATTTTGTGTGAAATTGAAACAAGGTAAATCCTTAAGTAATCTCAGAACTAGTCATTTATTTTTCTTTGAGAGTATGATATGTACTTTTGGAATTACATTAAAGCTGTACTAAATATGTGGTATTTTATCTGATTGATTTAAATCATTTTAATATTCAATCTGACATCCACAATTTTTAATGTCTTACATAACAGTACCTGTTTTTTTTCTTTTGTTCTAAATAGTGGAGACAGACATTTACTTGAAATTTGTATTATTTAGAATGTGAACCAAAGTTCACATTCTATATATTCCAAATATATCTATCCTAAACTAATAGTTCTAAAAACAAAGATATAGCTAATTATCTTTAAAAAGATGATTTTTTTGGGGGGGGCTACTTGGGGATTGAACCCAGGGTTGCTCTACCACTGAGCCACATCTCCATTCCTTTTTATATTTGATTCAAAGTCTCACTAAGTTACTAATACTGGCCTCAAAACTTGTGATATTCCTTTCTCAGCCTCCCCAGTCACTGGGATTACAGGTGTGTACCACCACACCCAGCTCCTGTTCTTTTTGAATTCTTTGGACAACTAATATTTTACAAAGATATTTAGAAACAAAACTGCGCTTTGAAGAACAAGTCACAAACCAGAATAGATTTGTCCATTCCATTCTTTTTGTTGTGTATATAGCAGCAATAACATAATAACAGCTGGTATATGCTGGCTGCACACCTGATGTGCAGCTATGAACCAAACACAACCAGAGGTGTCTTCTCATGAAGAAGACAAAAAGTTAAAAAACTAATAGGTTCGTGATAAGTCAGGAGGTGGTAAGTGCAAGATGTACTCCCATCTCTGAGTGTGACAGGGGTAAAAATATTTTCATTTTTAAATTAATTTGTTGAACTATAAAAGTAAAGTTTTCATTGTAAAAAGCTCAGAAGTATATAGAATAAACATGATCAGTTCCTGCCCAGCCCACACGCTGCCTTTAGAAGGAAAAACCAGAATTACCCAGACTTTCTTAGAAAAAAAATATGAAAACACAGGTGTTAGTTTTCAAAACATAAGTAGGGTGATACTAGGTTTTTGTTTATATCTTGGAGCTCTTTCTTTTTTTTTTAAATCAGTACAGGTAAATTTTGATCTCTTTCTTTAATATTCTAATGAACCAATTCTCATTCTAAGTGAACCAGTTCTCTATAAATAATTTAGATTGTTTCCAGTCTTCTGATAGTATAAGTAATGCTTTGACGTCCTATATCCAATGCTATATTTCTGTTATTTAAAAAAAATGATATTTGTTAGTTTCAGACTGGTTTTAGATCCCCATAAGAGCCTAACACTTTTTCTTAATTGATTACTCTTTTTTTTTAATAGCTCCTGTATTATACATGTTCAAATATACATAATAAATTAGAATATATACATTTGAAAAAAGGAAATAACTTTAAAATCCATCTATACAAGGATGACGACGGATCTGATCAAGGATTATGTTATATTGTCTCTCAGACTTTTAAAAATATTATTTTTTAGACATTTGTGATTTATCACTTTGCATATAATAAAATTCTTTAAGATGATATTTTTAGCTTAAATATATTGTCTGTCACAAGAAGGTTGCTCTACCATTTATAGATGTCTGGTTGATTTTATCAGTGTCCTACATAAAAATATATCCACTTTTAATGATTGAACCGTTTACAGGGTTGGCAGTTTTGAATGTAGTTAGACTTAGAATGCATATCAATACCATTTTGCATGATAGTCTTTGGGATCCCTGGTGTCTTTAAAAATATTAACTCATGGCATAGTCTCTTTTCATTGGCTATATTTACGAAATTTGTTTGAAGAAGGTGACAATGAACCTTGTACATTTTCCTCAGGTCATGCACATTCGTCTTTGATGGTTTGTCTCTGTGCCTTTTGCAATGCATTTGCATGTCTTGCTTTTCTAGAAAAGACAAAACTGCCACTGTGTGCCTAAATTTTCTGTTTAGAAAAGAATGTGTCAGTTGCCTTAATGTTAAAAAAGATGCAATGTAAAATCTTTCATCTTTGAAATGCATGTGCTATTATAATCCTTGTCATTTAATCACAATCATAATTACATTTCCTGTCCAAAAAAAAAAATCTTAAAAATCTCCACTGTCTGAATATATTTCAACCTCTTTCAGTAATCTAAAATAATAATAGTTCTTAAGTTCAAATGTGGAAGCTATTGTTCTCAAATAAAACTTCACTTTAAAAATTGCTTCCTATTTGGCCTATAGACATAATTTAAATATATTTTGATTCTGCTTATGTGTCAAGGGTGTTCTTGGAAAACTTCACAGAATAGATGATTGTACAGTGGGTTATGTTTTCAAATTCCCTTCCATTTTAATTTCAAAAGTGCATTCCCTCTAAACTATTTGAGGTGACAATTGGGAATCTTCAGTGTTTAATATCTTTCTGAATGTGAATAGTTAATTCTCCTGTAAGTCTACCCTCAGAACCTAGTGACATGTAATTATTTTTTAAAGTACAAGTAGAGTCAGATAAGTTGTATTAGACATTTTCACTGTCTTTAAGGCTTTAAAGAAATTTACTCTAGGAGTGATTTTTTTTTTCTATTAAAAAACAGTGTTACCCAAAAAGTCATTTGAGAGCCACATAAAATAAAAAACAATCAGTTTGGGTTTTTTTTTTCCTTGTGAAAAGAATATAAAATTTTCAGTTACATAATTTTGTTAACTTGAGATAGAAAAATATTGATTTAAATATTGCATAGATAACTACAAAAGACTGGTAAGAAAGCAGGGTTAAAACCAAGGAGAGGATAAATGGGTAGAGGAAAGGGAATCTTTTTTCTTTCACCATAAATTCATTTTGGCAAATAATTGTGTTGTTCTCTCGAATCTCTTATCCTCATATATTTGTGGTCCAGGGGAATCAGGTGATTTTTAAGTTGTCTCCACGCTCTTCAATCCATCAAATTTAACTTCTATAAATATTTCCAAATGCCAGCAGTGATTAAATAAGACACAGATTGACTTGATTTCTTTTTCCATCAACATTTTGACCTTACTTTTCGATGGTAACTTCTGTATAATGAATACTTTCTTTAGTGTGGAAGTGTCATTGTCTTGGAACCCCTAGGCTCTTCCTGTGTGAGACCAGGAGAAAACAGGGTGTTCCCCTCATAAACAAGGCCTGGCCCTCTCTGGGCTAGAGACCTTGCCAGGGGACAGATGAACTAGTGGTGATTTTGGAGTTTGAATAGAAATTTCCAGTTCTATTTTTAAGCAAAAGAACTGTGTATTTCTTTGAATAGTAATTTGTCTTTTATTCTGAGAGCAGTTTGAGACAACACACTCCTTAGTAGTTAACTGATGCCTTATGTAGAATTATTAGTTCTATAGTAATTAGTTTTCTAAATACCTTTTAAAGATAACTGCTGTGGACATTTTAAGGTTTAGATACACTAGGATCAAAACCAGCGTTTTTAACCACTGAACATTTGATCACTAAATAACCAGCAAAAAAAAAAAAAAAGGGGGGGGGGGCAAAAAAGCAGTCCCTTATGATCCCATGCACCAAAGAAAACACCTTTACAATAATTAAAAGACTGAATAGTGAGCCACAGGGGAGCACACCCATCATCCTAACTAACCAGTTGGTGGAGGCCAGCTGGGCCATTAAGCACAGGAGTTTGAGACTAAGCAGGGCAACATAGCATGACCCTGTCTCAAAAAAAACAAAATTTTAAATGTATAAAACTATTTCAATAGAGTGGAGTAAGTTCCCTTCTTATTTTACTAAGAAGATCTAACCATTTAGAATGAAAACTGCCATTAGAAAAAAAGGATGATAGTTAATGAATGAGCAAATGATTAAAGCAGAAAAATGGACCTACTAATGTGAAGTTATTGTAGGAGAATCTCAATGTTTAAATGCATTCATTTTGAAAGTATCATGTTATAAAATCAAATAATTATTCCAGGAAAATAATTCTCTGAGGTTTTTTCCTTTCTCCAGGTATAATTTTTTTATCATCTTATACCCTGTTGGAGTTGCTGGTGAACTTCTTACAATATATGCTGCTCTGCCATACGTGAAGAAAACGGGAATGTTTTCAATAAGACTTCCTAACAAATACAATGTCTCTTTTGACTACTATTATTTTCTTCTCATAACTATGGCCTCATATATACCACGTAAGTATATATTTATTAGTACTTGTGTTTAACACGTGCTATGCAGAATTTTAGAAAGGTGTCATAATAACCTAATGACTGCTCAAAATACATTAAAATTGTTCAGTACTATGTTTGCTTATAATTTAGAATAATTGAAGGGGGAATGACCTTTTAACTGGCTATGAACAAAAAGGTAAGTAAATTAATACACAGTATTTGCTTTTTCAGAATCAGTTAAAAATAGATGTGCTTTGTACAATAAATTTTTCTAAAGAAAAATCATTTGAAAAGTATGCTGTTTGTAAACATTTGTAATGATGTACCTGAATCTAAACATTCTATTCAAGAAAATTTAAGATCATTTGTATCTGTTCATTAAGCATACTTGGAAAAATCATCTAGGAGTACTTTTTTAGTCTTATTTGTGTTGCTCTGTATACTAGAAAACAGTAAATATTTCTTTAAATATTTTCAATAACTCAGCCTCTTTACTAGCCTCTCATTATGTTTCAGTAGTTGAAATAAATTGGTGAGACTTTAAACATCTTATTTAAATACTAGTAAGATCTATTTTCAGATCAGATTTTGATAGTCACTAGCAGGAAATAGAAGAGAAAAAAATAAGGTTGTTATGTACCCTTTCTCAGTGAAATGATAGACTGATGTAAGTGCAGGGAGAGAGGAAATTTTCATCTATAGAATATCACTTAAAGGGTTGTGCATAAAACTTGGACAACACCTTGAGTTCTCCACCTTTGAAGTTTTTCCAAAATCAGAAGGTACTTAATGGTCAGAATGTTGTCTTCCAGCATTTCACCTGATTCTGTATCCGATTTTTCCATGCAAGCCAGTTCAGGAGGGCTGAGGAAGGTGTTCCTGCACTGTTACCCCCTTGCTTTCCCCAGTATCCAGTTAATGGTAATATGGTTTGAGCAGCGGCAGAGCCTACATGACATTTCAAAGTGTTACTGAATTCTAAATTCATACTTGGCCCTCCTGATCATTAAGAAGGTGTATTTCTCAAGATGTTTAAGTTTGCTAAACACAAAACAAACAAAAACATTCTTAAAAGTTTATTGCATTAAAATGTTTGGACCTGTAGTGCGTAGACCTCTGTTAGTACTTTTGCCTAGAGCTTCATAAATGTTAGGGGGTTAGCAATGATATACAGCGTGCTTTATTCCAAACACTGCCACATTTAACAGGTTTCAGGCATAAACAATTTAAAGCAATAGCTTATCTTTCTTTGTTTTCTTTTTTCAATTAAGTGTTTCCACAACTCTATTTTCATATGTTACGTCAAAGAAGAAAGGTGCTTCATGGAGAGGTGATTGTAGAAAAGGATGATTAAATGATCCCTACAAACAAGGTGCTTTTCCAGAATAACCAGGATTACTTGAGTCCAAGTTTTAATAACAAGAATAAAGAACTTCATGAAATATCATGGATTGTATTATTGTTTCTTAAAATATAACCTGAGACTAATGGTGTTTGCCAATATTTGTCTTCATATTGTGCCAAGTCTGTTGTTTTAGAAGAACTGTATAGTTATTATGAGCTCCTGGGTAGATGTTGATCATTTAGAAAATAACTGGGTGTATTACCTGGGGGCAGGGGGCTTTTTATTTTACTTTTTTTTTTTTTTGCAACTTATGCTCAATGCTTTTAAAATCAATCTCTACAAATTAGTTTAATGATATAACGTTAAGACACCTACAGTGACATTTGTGTGGTATTTATAAATGAAGGTAGATACAAAATTATAGTAACTTATTAAGAATATATTGGAACCCATAATCTATTTTTTCAAGTTATGAGTAAGGATTTGTGATTAATAACAATATTTTAAAGTGGGAACATCATTTACTATGGTAATAATTTTGATGTAACAGTGTAAAAATCAAAAATATTCAAGTGGATATCAGAGTTTGATAATTTCTTTTTCTGCAATGTTGGGGATAGAACTGGGGGCCTCATACATGCTGAGCAAGTGCTCTACCACTGAGCTACATCCCCAGCCCTGGGAAATAGTCTTTGAAAATATTTCTAGGCCATTGAGATTGCTTATTAAGCATTTTTTTTTATTTGAATGAACCTCTAAAAGACTTTTTCAACTAGAAGGATTTTAAGAGGTTAGGAAAAAGTAAGTATATACTTTGTCCCCATGGTAGGAAAAAATTACGATGTCTGATCATGATGTACTCAGATCTCTGATTGAGAAAGTCTGCTTTATCCCATGGAATTATTTTATAAAATCATGTTCTGATGATCCCTGGTGGTACTTACATGATTCAGTTACCAATTATGACCTGAAACAGACTCACTTTATTCTGAATTCCATTGAATAGCATAAAGTCTTGTAATAAAGCTCTTGTCTTCATGTTTAATGAAAAGATACATTGAGCATACCTCACTACTGTTTCACTTCTTAAGTAGGTCCTTTGAGAGTTTCCCCCAAATTATGGTATGCAGATTTACTGACCCAAGTTTAGAGGAAATAAATACGTCTCTAAAAGAAAAGGAACTTTTTACATACTGTGGATATCTAGATATAGTTTTAGCTTTAATATTCTATATTGTTTACATTTACAATCCACATGTAACATTACACTTCTCAAAATAGCTTGTTTCTGTGTTACTGTCTCCTTAACAATTTTTTTTTCATGTAGAGTTTGGAGTTCAGAATAGTTTTTGCAAACTTATTTTAAATAACTTGATTTTTCAAAGGTGCTATTTCTTTTGTTACATTACATTTTAATGTTTCCTCTGCAGCTGAATGTGATGAGCAGTACATAACTAGTTTACTAAGTCTCAACATGCTACTGTTCATTCTGGTCTTATACTGCTTGATGAGTTTTCATCTTCAATTCTTATATGGAAGAATTTTTCATTTTCCCCCATTTAGTAACATAGCTTAAGAGATTCATGTGTTCATTTTATGAAAAGCGCTTGTCTTGTGAAAAATATTTTAAGTCAGACTCCTAAAATTTATACTGATTCATCTGTAGTCCCCAAACAATTATAATACATTTCCCCCTTAAGTTGTGGAATATCTTGAAGGAGGAATTGTGATTAACTAATAAAAGTGAAAATTCATGAAACCATTTGCTGACCTATGTTAATATTCTTAAAACATATCTGAACTTTAGATTTAGATGGTTATCTTCTCTAGTCAGCCAATTCTAAACTGTCATTTGTGTAGAAGATACAATGCTAAATGATAGTTGGATTTTAAAAAGAAAAAGTATTTGAAATTCCTTTGCATTGTTTCCCATGATGGCATGTCCTTTTGAATTTCTCCCAGTCTTCACAACTTTCAATCATCAAGTCAGGGCTTGAATCAAATAGAATTTGAATTCAATTTTCTGTATACTGTGGCATTTGGAAAACATGTCAAAAAATTTTGATACTAGCAACTTTCAATTGTATTTGGTGATGGTATTTGCTAAAATTCTGGTTGTTTTTTAGTTTTTCATAGCTTACAGCTTGATATATTGTATCATGCAATTTTTGAAATGTTCTAATGTTTTAACTTGATATTAATAGAGTGCATCCCTGATATTTTAACCTACAAAAACGCATGCCAAAATAAATGTAAGAAAATCACTTCAACCAAAAACCTTTCTTTGTTACTTGGCATCTATAGATTTTAAAAGCGTTTTTTTGTTTGTTTTTTTTAATTTTATTTATTTTGTTCATTTTAGTTGTTGACAAATCTTTATTTTTTATTTATATATGGTGCTGAGAATTGAACCCAGTGCCTCACACATTCAAGGCAAGTGCTCTACCAGTGAGCCACAACCCCAGCCCTTTTTTTTTTTTTTTTTTTTGCATGCTTAGACTTTTAATCATCTTTCTGGTATATCATGGTTTCTAGTGATACATCGCAAGCAATATAAAATCTTTCAATAATCCTTCCCCCACACACAAATATTTATTTTGTGCCTACTCTATGCCAGCTACCTTTGTAGGGAATTAACATCTTCCTCCGATCTTCTCTCCTCTACCCTACACAGTAAACCTTTATATAATTACCAGGTTACATTAGTTAGCAAATCATATTGCAAAATAATTATTAATACTTTTAACAAAATACAATGTGTTGATAGTATGAGGTGATGGGGTTCTTATTACATGTGTATCTGGATAACACTAAACAGACACTATTCTGGCTTAGAACCACTTTCAAATCAACTTAAAATCAATTAAAATTATGAGACAGAAATTATTAAGGGATCGTGGAAGGAAAAAAACTATAAAAAGCAACATCTGAAAATTTCTTCAAATAAATATGCAACACTTATAGACATTTCTCTTTCATATTCATATAGATTTGGATCACACAGAGTGGAAAGAAAAAAACAACACAGCTTTGTAGTTTCTAGTATGAAGGTATTGAATTGAATGAAAAATTCAATTCATATTTTAGTCTAAATTTATAAGATATTTAAGTAGACATAAGTGATTCCTGTAGATGTGTATATTTTAAAGATCTTAGATTTTTAGTGTTTCAGTTACAAGGTTTTTTTTTGTTTTTGTTCACTTTTTGTTTTGAAATAATTTTAAATGAAACAAAGTTGCAAAAATAGTAGAGCCTTTATGAAGTGAACTTTGCTTGAATTCCCCCACCACTTTACACGTTTGCTATAGCATTCTCTCATTCTCTTTCCAAACTATGTTGTGAACCATTTGAGAGCAAGTTGAAAACATAATCCCCAGTTTTTTTAGTGTGTATTTTCTAAGAACAAAGACATTATCTGACTTTGATGTTGTAGAATTTTTTAAAAATATTTTGGTTTCAGAGTAATACCTAGGTAATAAAAAAATATTTTAGTTATAGATGGACACAATAGCTTTGTTTTATTTATTTATTTTTTTATGTGATGCTGAAGATTGAACCCAGTGCCTCCCATGTGTGAGGTAAGTGCTCAACCACTGAGCTACAACCCCAGCCCCAATTCCTAGGTATTTTAATAATAGAAAGTTTTTGTTCTAATTTATAGGAGTTTGTTTGTGAAGTGGGACATGAGGATATTTTTTAAACTAGATTAGTATGTCTGTGCTCAGATACATGAAGATCAATATCTGTTTTTTAGTGCTTAAAAAGCACTAAATTCGGGGCTGGGGATGTGGCTCAAGCGGTAGCGCGTTGGACTGGCATGCGTGCGGCCCGGGTTCGATCCTCAGCACCACATACCAACAAAGATGTTGTGTCCGCCGAGAACTAAAAAATAAATATTAAAAATTCTCTCTCACTCTCTCCTCTCTCACTCTCTCTTTAAAAAAAAAAAAGCACTAAATTCTTTATACATACACAGTTTCCAGGCATATTATTAACTCTACCTTTATATTGACTTTTATGCCACTAGATTAGACTGTGATTAATTAATGTACTTTGATTTTGCTTAAAAATTTTTAACTACAACATTTGGTTCTACATTGCTGTACACTCTTACCATGTTATTCTGTCTTGCTGAAATTATATACAATGCAAGATTGAGATTGCTGTAAAAATTATTTTATTTCTTGTTTCATGATATTGACTTACTCTTTATTTTTTAAGCAATTTATACAATTCAAATATTTGGAATAATTTTTAAAACCACTCAACACTCTGTGGCTTCACTTTGAGGATAATGATTATAGAAAAGTGGTTTTCAGATCATCACTTTTATAAGAGTCATCTGAGAACCCCAGAGTCCTTCCCTTAAAGATTTTAGATCAATGACTGAGGCTGAGAAATCCACATTTTTTAGCAATTTACTTGGCACCTGTTGCAGGCAGTTTGGTTGTCTTACCCTTAAGAAACAGCAACAGAGAAAGGTCAAGGGCAGGAGAGATGATGTCTTCCTAATGCCATAGTCAATGTACCTAATAGAATTGAAAAGCGTCAGTATTTCTATAGTCATTCCTTTTTGTTTCTTATCAAAACAAACACTATAGTTTTATACTTATAAAAAATAAGAAACGTGATATTTACATCCTATGAAGTAAGATATTTTTTAGGTGCCTTTTCAGTATATTTTATGCCCATACAACTTATCACATTCACTTAAGCATAAGAGAGAACAATAGTAAAATCCAGTCAGCTTTTGTATTGTACTGGATTTAATAATAACATGAAATAATGGACATTATTATGGTTAAGGTCTATTAAAAGATTTTTGTATAGTGCTACTGTTAATTGAATAGAACTTCCAGTACTTTTTAAAAATAAGCCTTCCCCAAGACACACACATCTTAGAAGAATGTATTCAAGATTGTGGGAATTGTATATGCTTCTGTTTGGGGGAAATATTCATGACAAAGTAATGATTTGTTTTCCTGGATGATTTTAAATTTAATCACATGTTGATTAAAATAGATTTGTGGCTAAATTAATGTGTTCAGAATCTGGTTTTATTGAGTTAAACTTTAACTGAAGTTTATTAAAACCCTTAGAATAGAAATTAATCTGAAGAATGAGGAAATGGAAATATTAATTTATGCTAAGTCTCAGGAAGAGAAAATGTCAGTTTTCAGCTCAAAGAGCATGCATTTTGGGACATTAACCTTTCTCAAAGCCACAACTTTACTACTTGTATATAAAGCATTAGTGTTCAAATCTGGCATTTTTTTTTCAATTCCAAAATTAACATATCAGATATTTTATAGAGAAACTGAATTCAAGGCATTAAAAGTGGTTTACATCTTTTATGAAAATTTAAAATTTCAGAAAGTTCACAATTTCAGAATAGGTTATATTGCAGTAGAGGTGATACTGTCTGTAGTAAGTTGTATAAAATACAGTAACAGGTTGGTAGCAAAAGGTAGATATGAACATAGCTCGTAAAAAGGCTTTTTCTTTGCTATTTTTAAACTTTTCATATTTTTATTTCGGTACTATAATTATACATTTTGTACTATAATTATACATAGTGGGATGCATTGTTACATGCACACAAGTTTTATACATGTACACAACTTAACAGTATAATATGGTCAGTATTTTTCCCCAGGATCTCTCCTTTCCCACCTCTCCTCTCTCCTCCTGGTCTGTTTCCTCTACTGGTCTTCCATTTTCATGAGATCTCACTCCTGCCATCTTTCTTTTCCCTTTTCCTCTCTAGCTTTACATTTGAGAGAAAACATAACAACCCCTGACTTTCTGAATTTGCTGATGTTCCCTAACATAATGAGCAAGATGTGGGGGCACATTTCTGTAATCACCAACTTGGGAGGCTGAGGCAGGAGGGTCACAGGTTTAAGGTCAGCCTTGGCAACATAGTGAGACCCTGTCTTAAATAAATAAAATTTAAAAAGTCTGGAGATGTAGTGCAGTGGTAAAGTGCCTCAGGTTCAATCCCCAGTACTGGGGAAAAAATACATATATATGGATTAGGTTGGGGGTGTAGCCTAGTGGTAGAGTACATGTAGTACTGAGTTTGATCCCCAACTCCACCCTATCCCCCCAAAAAAGTATATGGATATATTTCTTGGGAAACACTAACAAAAATTTAAAACTTATAGACTGTCATAGGATGTTGATATTAGGTTTGGATGACAGGTTTTTAAAAATTTCCTCATTAACCATGCTTAGTCCTAGAATGAGGATGTACTGAGGTTTGGGAGTGAAACTTGTGTAAGATTCAGGAAGAAGTACTCGACTGTTTTAAGCCTCCAAGTCCCTCATCTGTAAAGTGGGGAAGGCAGTTGTCTGAGGAGCAAGCAGGACCCATCTATAAATATGGATCACAGAGGTTGGCTGACATAAGTACCCAATAAGTTTTAGTTGTTATTAAGGACATTGTTGCTTTTAATGATTTTATAATAACTTTTATCAGGTGAGATTTCTTAAATCATATCAAACCCATTTCTTGGGAAGAATTTAGCATCAGTTATGGAGGATGGTTTTGCTTACAGGTTTTTGTGCTGTATTTGTTACTTCCATTAGTTTGAAGTATTGCCTATTTTTAACTATTTTCCATATCTTTGTTTTTGTTTTTGGAACCCAGGGGCCCTTTTAAATATTTTATTTAGAGACAGGGTGTCCTGAGTTGCGTAGGGCCTTGCTAAATTGCTGAGGCTGGGCAGGATGCAGTGGTGCATACCTGAAATCCCAGCAGCTCAGGAGACTGAGGTAGGAGGATCATGAGTTCAAAGCCAACCTCAGCAAAAGCGAGGCTGCTAAGCAACTCAGTGAGACTTTGTTTCTAAGTAAAATACAAAATAGAGCTGAGGATGTGGCTCAGTGGTTGAGTGCCCTGAATTCAATACCCAGTACAAAAAAAAAAAAAAATTGTTGAGGCTGGCTTTGAACTCAAAATTCCCCTGCCTCATCCTCCCAAGCTTCTGGGATTACAGGCATGCGCCACCAAGCCCAGGTCTTTTCCTTATCTTGAACTACGAGTCTCTAGCTTTATTTAGTAGAATAGTGGAAAGGATATACCTATAAGTTGGTCTCGTTTTGTATATATGTGGTATCTGCTGGTCATGATTTTCACTGTATTTCAAATGAGAGTTTTACATCGTGGCTCCCCTGGGAGGGAAGAGGGGCCTTTGCTGTACTGACAGGAGTCCCAGGGATGGAGTGTGTGACTATTCTTTACAATAGGAGACCCTTTTATGTGTCTGTATATTGTTAATAATTTGTGTGTATAGTATTAATTGAAGAATATTAAAGTTTTATAGGTTTCTCAAATGAGAAATTCATTAATCAGAATATGATGAAATAATCTTGTTCAGAACTGCTTCATTAATTTACCATCATTAACAATAAGATGATTTTCTGAAATACTTAAGCTTATTGTCTAAAGGCCCTATTTAGCTAGGTGCGGTGGGCACATCTGTGATCCCAGCTGCCCGGGAGGCTGAGGCAGGAGGATTGCAAGTTCAAGGCTATCCCGGCAATTTAGGGAGACCTTATCTCAAAATGAAAAATAAAAAGGGCTGTCAGTGTTGCTCAGTGGTAAAGCACCCCTGGGTTCACTCCCCAATACCAAACAAAACAACAAAGACCCCATTTTAAAAAAGTAGATGTAAATCCCTTTCATCCTTGATGGTATGTAAAATATAGATTTCAAATTACCATTTTTGCCCCTAATCTGAAACACCAGATGATTAAATTGGTTAGAATAAAGTCAAATGGTCTGACTGTTGTGGTTATATGCTTGAAAGTTCCCTGGTTTTAGTGGGAACATTGGAGCTTCTATTGGCTGTCAGAAAAAGCAAAATTCAAATGATGAATGACAGAGTTGAAAGTTGCTCTTTAATTCTTTTCTTCATCCTAATTCTTAGGGCATTAATAACTCTTTCATCTCTTTCTCTTCACCCACATACTTATGTGGAAACACACTCACACAGGTGGTTAAATAAATGTGATTAATCTATGCATACTTTATGATTTTACTATTTTGCTCACAGTGTCTTGTGTAATTACATGCAGTTGAAGAATATTAAAGTATGTATTTCTCCATTGATAGGCATTTTTGCTTATGGTTTATTGGTAGGTACCCAAAAAATAGCCATGTGTTATAAAATGGTGGTGATAGAGTCATATCAATATAACTTTGATCTGAAATACATTATTACTAAACCATCTATTATTTAAATCATTTTAAAACAAAATGAGATATATACTATTACAAATAAACATTTTGACCCTGAATCAGTGTCAAGTTCAGTAACAGGCAAAGTATCTCATCACTTTGTACAGGTGGATATGTGTGTATGTGTGTGTGTGTGTAAGTTACACATGACAGTAAAATGGATTTTGACATATTATACATACATGGAGTCTAACTTCCCATTCTTCTGGTTGTATGTGATGTGGAGTTATACTGGTAGAACATATATTTTAAGTTCTGATAGGCGCTGCTAAACTGTACTCCAAAAAAGATGTATCAGTTCAAACCTACAAGCAAGGCATGGGAATACATTTCTTCATAGTACACTAACCAATGTAAATGTTTTCATTATTTTCCAATCTGTATTTATCTGATTATTAAAATTGAACAAATTTTAATGTTTATTGGTTATTTGTGTGTTTTTTTCCTTTTTTTTCTTTTTGTTTTTTGTGATTTGTTCACCCACAATGTCTACCTACTGTTCTCTTGGAATCTCAGTCTTTTTAAGTGGTTTACAGGTGCATCTGTAAGTTGTGTGTGTACATTCTTTGTCATGTGTTTTCTGTCTGGTGCTCGAATACAGCTTTGTTTATGGTGCCTTTTGTCTTAGAGGGCATTCAAGATATTGTGTACAGGATTTTCCGTCTTTCCCCCGATTTTATGTTTTGCTTATGAAGACTTAGACAAGGCAAAATCACAAGTACACTTTCTTCTATTGTATTCTTTTATGTCTGGTGTAATTTTCTTTCATTTGAATTTTTGAGTGTTTGTTGTGTAAGGCAGGGATCTGCTTTTATTTCTGCCTCCAGAGATCTCACATTATTCTAACAGCATTCATGGAACATGTTCTCTCTTCTCCCACCTGAAGGAAATGCTGTGCATTGTATATATCAGGTCATTTTTTCATATCAAGGTTATGTAGATGTCCAATCACTATTATGGGAGAAGGAAAGATATTCTCTATATGTTTTAGAAAAATCTTCACAGGGGCATACAGCATTGTAATCTGGAACTATCAATATGGTAAAAACTTTTTAATGTTTTAAATTTGATTTCCTTATATTTAAAACTATGTATAAAAATGTGTTCTTAAGGGCAAAAAAATAAAGGCGGGGGGACAGAATAGTGCATATAAGATGTTTTGTTTAAAAACTGGAAGGGAAAAAAACATATACACACTTTTACATATAATGTGTACATATATTTAGAGATATACATGTAAGTGTGTCTGTGTATACATGTAGAAACGTAGACTCCTAAAAAAATGGTAGTTATTAATCCACGGGGTTGGGGGATTGGGAGAGGAATTGACCAGGCATGAAAAAAAAATCAAGAGGAGACTTCTCACTATTAACACCATTTTAAATTTCCTAGTTTTGAACCATGTGAACATATTGATTTTTTTTAAGAGGGAGTGGTCAGTAATCAAATGCAGCAAGAAGTTCAGTGTGGCAAGAACAGAAAGATGCCTATTATGTTTGTCAGTGTTTGATTCAGTTGCAGACTCGACCAGAACAGGTTTTTGGGAGTGTTCGTGACAGAAGCAGGACTGCAGGCAATGAACTGAAATATGAGTGGGGAGTTATTTATATAGACTGAGTTAAGAAATCACCCCAAACTTTGTAGCTTAAAACAACCTGCTTTTTACAATCTCTTGACATCCACCTGCCAAATTGAATTGGCCAGTTGGGAAGGTGTTCTTGCTCCAAGTGATTGCAGAGGAGGCTTCAATTCCTGGGGACTCAGTTGGGCTAGAATCGTCATGGTGACTTGAATGCATGGCTGGCATTTAATGCTGTTATCTGGGGGTTCAGCTAGGACTTGCTACTGATTACCTGTACATGACTTTTGTGTGGCATGAGCTTCCGCAGAGTGGATGGGTTCTGAGAGACTGTATCCCAAGAGGAAGAGGAAACTTCCCTTACAAATATTTGTGCCCTTAATTAAATTATGATATGTGCATGTGTAAATATGGCATAATGAATCCAATTATTATGTATAATTATAAGGCACTAATAAAAGTATTTTGAAAAAATTTTAGTCCTAAAACTGGCCTTCAATCACTTGTGCCATCTGCTATTGATTAGTCAGATCAGGGCCAGCCTACACTCAAAGGAAGGGGTGATTAAGCTAACTCTCAAGGGGAAGAGTAATAAATAACTTAAAACAATCTTTGATCAATCACAAGAAGTGAGGAAGCTTTTGCCAAAAATTAACTACAACTAAAATATCTATTGCACAACTCATTTAAAACAAGCAATACCAGCTGAGGGAATTACAAATGCATTTGAAGAAAGTTTTGGGGTTCCCCTTGCCTTGTGGGTCAACGAGGAACATTAGTAGACTATCAGGGGAAGAATGTCATTAAATATTTGGGAGCTTACGAAATTTTCTTTGGAATCATGCTGTTTGTTGATCTTGAGAAAAACTATAGAAAGTAGTTGCTGGCTATCTTCTGCATTTCCTCCAGAGTTATGGATAGTATTCTTTACATGACCCATTTAACAAGTGCTAAAGAGTATTGTTATTTTTTTAATCCTAGTGCTAGGAAATCTTTATGGCCTGTGAGGAACTGATACGTTTCTTGTAGTCAACACTAAACCTAAAACATATTGTATAAAGAAAAAATTTAATAATAATTTAATTATGAGCAGCATAAATTTACATTTTAATTGTCTTGGTGGTCATTTTCTACACTAGCTGTATTTTCCATGAAATATATTGTTATCTACTTCTGCTTCTCTACTTCAATGTATTGTTCTTATAAATCTGAAGTTTTAATAAGGGGAGATTAATGTTTATAAAATAATAATTTATAATCAGTGAAAATATTGTGATCACAGATGAAGATAAACATCTTAAATTTATACTCTAAGGATTGAGTCCCAGAGTTTGTAAGAGAGGATATTGAATCCATATGCACCTGAAGAAGCCTCAAGAGAGGTTAGAAAGGGATTCTGGATGTCTCAAAGGTACCTCATTTCCTTAAACTCTTGAATAGAGTTTCCCTGTTCTGCAAAAGAATAAAAGGGAATTTTCTTAATCTATTAAACTATTATCTCTACGGAGTCTATAGTAGCTATCATACTGAAGAGTGGGATATAATGATTGTTCTCCTTCTTGTAACAAGTGTTTTCTCTATTGAAGTCAATCTTGAGGAGGTCTCCTGACTAATGCAGTAAGGAGTGGGGTGGAGTCTAAGAATGAGGAAGAAAGAGAACTGTCATTATTTGTAGATGATACTGTGTATGTAGAAATAGTAGATAATTCATAAGATTCTACAGATAAACAGCACTAAGAAATGAACTTAGAAAGTTTACTGAATACAAGGTCAATACAAAAGTATGTTCCATATATTAGCAACAACCAAAATGATACTGTTTACTGTCACAGTAAAACAAAAGATAGGCAAATTTCTACATAGAATCTACAGAAATTAGTTAAAATGGAGAAAACAAATAGGAAAAAAATAAAATAGAACATGTTCATAGATGAGGCAAATATTGTTAAGAGAGTTCTCCTCAAGTTGATCTATAGGTTCAATGCAAATCCAATTAAAGTCCCAGGAGCACTTTTTTATTTATATATATTTTTAGATTCTACAATTTATATTGAAGTGTATAGGGGCAAGAATAGTCATGATGATCTTGAAGAAGTCTCTAGAATTTTACAAGATTAACCAAATAGCAAGCCTTATTTTATGCTTCAGCCATTAAGATACTATGGTACTGGAGAAAAGATGGACAAAAAGAATCTGGAATAAAACTATTATAAGTTTTATTTATAGTAAGATGATCTTCTCAATAACAGTGCTGGACCAACTAGCAAATCTAGTAGGGAAAAAATATGAACCTGATTTTCTATCTCACGTGATACACAAAATTTAATGTGATATAAATCAAAGGCCTAAATTTGAAAATTAAAAATCAGACTCCTAGAAGAAAACACCGGAGAACATCTTTATGCCCTCAGGATCATAAAAAGATTTCTCAAGCAGAACACAACACTAGGCACAAAAGGAAATAAACAAATTGGGCTTTATTAAAATGAGGAACTTCTGTTTATTAGCAGACTTCTTTTCTCTACAACTTGGGAGAATATCTGCAGTACATAAGCCCAACAAGGGACTCCTATCTAAAAGGAAGAACTATAAAGTCAAAGAGAATAAGAGTTCAACAAAAGAGCATGTGCAGATTTCAATAAGCATATGAAAATCTACAAAATCATGAGCTATCAGAGAAATGAAAACTAAAATGGCTAAAATTAAAATTTACTGTGAAGATGTGGAACAACAGGAACTCTCAGTGTACTTCTGGTAGAAGGGTGAGTTTGGAAAACTGGAAACATCTGTTATAACTATATAGATGTGTCTGCCCCAAGACCCAGCAGTTCTGTTCCTAGATATGTACCCAAGAGAAACGGTGTATATGTCCATGAAAATATGTTTAAAAAGAATATTTAAAACAGCATTCTTTACTATAACCCAAACTGAAGACAACCCAACCATCTAAAAAGAGTAAAGGGTATGGTGGTGCATGGCCATAATCCTGGAGCGCAGGAGGCTGAGGCAGGAGGTTTGCAAGTTCAAAGCCAGCCTCATCAACTTAGGGAGGCCCTGTGTCTCAAAATATAAAAATGACAGGGGATGTGGTTCAGTGGTTAGGTGCCCCTGAGTTCAACCCCCCAGTACTAAAAAAAGAAGAAAGCACATTCTGTATGAGTTCAGTTAAACAAAGCTCAAAAAGCAGGCAAAAGTAAGTTATGATGACTGGAATCATAATATGGTGACCTTTGGTCGGGGGGAATCATTGACTAAGGAGGCATAATGTGCTAGAGACATTCCAAATCTTTATGTGGGATAGCTCAGGAATATCCCAGCTTTCTTTTGCAGCATAACAGATGACTACAAATTTAGTAGCTTAAAACAACATGAATTTATTGTCTCATGGTTCTGTAGGTCTGAGGGTCTAATTGCTTAGCTGGTTTTTCTGCTTAGGAACTCACAAGACTGACATCATCAGTTGCCCTGGACTCTGACCTTGGGACTCTGAGGGAAAGTTCAGTTCCACACTCATACTGGGTTTTGGTGGACTTCAGTTTCTTGCAGCTTCAGGCAAGGCTCTCCATTTCCTTGCTGAGTATCAGTTCAGAGCTGCTCTTGTCTGCTCTGGGCTGTTCCAAGTCACAGCATTCCTTCTCATGGGATCCTGTCCATCTTCAAAGCAGCTATGGCTCATCAACAGAGTCATTAGTTGTAACCTATTCACAGACATGACACCAGGAGGTGAAGGGCAGGCATCTAAAGTTCTGCCTACCACAATAGTTATATACAGGTATAAAAATTCATTCAGTTGGATCCGTAAGACATATATATTTCACCTTATGCATATTGCATTAAAACAAAAATTTAGGTAGTATAAGTTAATATATGGAAAGGAAAAGGAGTTGGGTAATGAATGAGGGAATGGGCATTTTTGAGCTGGAACTAAAGAACAGTTAAGGCAAAGACATGAAATTAAGGGCGGGGCCAGGTGCAGTGGTGCACGCCTGTAATTCCAGTGGCTCAGGAGGCTTGAGGCAGGAGGATCGCAAGTTCAAAGCCAGCCTCAGCAAAAGTGAGGCGTTAAGCAAAATAGGGCTGGGGATGTGGCTCAGTGGATTGAATGCCCCTGAGTTCAATCCCCAGTACCCCCTGCCCCCTAAATAAAAAAAGAGAGACATCCTGCTATCAGAGAAAAAAAAAGAGTAGAGATGGCTGTAATAAAGACTGCAGAAATTCAAAGAATCTTCACCAAATGAAAGGTAGCATTCTGGTGTGTAATGGAGACTTGCAGCTGTCTCCCAGATCTGTTCTCTACTTTTATTGTAATTGAACCTTTCAGTTTTCACTTGGCACTAAGAATAAAGATATTTTTCCAGTCTCTTTTCCAGCTGGGCATGGCTGTGTGACTAAGTTCCAGCTAATGGAATGTGAATAGAAATGACACATGCAACTTCCAGTAACCAGGCTCTCCTTGGAATGTGGACGTGATGGCAGCCATCCATCTTAGAACATGAGAGAGCCTGGAACTCCCCAGGAATAGCAGAGCAGTAGAATGAAGAGGTGTGGCTCGGCACCTCTGGCAAATAGCTGCAGGGTTGCTGAACACAGCTGTGTAGGGGTATACTGTGTTAGCCCAGTGGGTGTCATTCCCATAGACCACAGCGTGAATAGGGCCCCACAGGATTGTACAGTGCACATCCTGCACAAGCACACATGGTACACCAGAGCCACCTGTGCAGGTAGGACAGATTTAGGAGTAAGGCTTGGGAAGCTTACCCTTGAAAATTAAACTACTATAATTTTAGATCACTGGTACAGCTTCTGAACTTATATTACAAGTGATACAAGGTTTTAAATCAGAGGCAGTAACTGGGTGCTTCAGTGTCCTCTAGCAAAGAAAAGGGGAGTCAAAATGAGTGGTCATCGAAGGGCGAGGTGGATTTAGGATTTCTTGAGTGAATGCTTTGTGCATAACTCTGGTAAGTTAAAGCTCTGAGGAATATAAAGAAAGGATATTTCCTGCCCTCCAGGAAATTGCGATTTTGGAGGAAAAACATATTTATACTTATAAATGAGGATTTAGGGGACTCTAACCCTCAAGGAATTTATAATCTAGTGAAAACATACATTTACACCAATAACTTTTTATTTTTTGGTACGGGGATTGAACTCAGGGGCACTTGACCACTGAGCCATGTCCCCAGTCTTATTTTGTATTCTATACAGAGACAGGTTCTCACTGAGTTGCTTAGTGACTCACTTTCTGCTGAGTGGCTTTGAACTCATGATCCTTCTGCCTCAGCCTCCTAAGCCACTGGGATTACAGGCGTGTGCCACTGCACCAGGCTACACCAATAACTATTTTATTATTAGTGCTGGGGATTGAACCCTGGGCCTCATAGATGCTAAGCTCTTGCTCTACAACTGAGCTACACCTCCAGCCCTGTAACAATAATTTTAATATACAGGAGTGCAGTAAAGCTCTGGAGGCAATAATCTAGTTTTCAAAAAGTCATTTATACCAATAATGTTAATATACAGCAGTGAAGTGAGTACTGGAGGCAGTTCTAGAGCTAAACAGAACATAACTAGCTAGCCTCCAGTTCCCAAAGCACAACATTTGTCAGTTTTCCCTTAAGATCTTCTTAAGTGATGGGATATAGTACTAATTTTTCTAATTCAATGCCCTTAGACATCTGGCGTCTGCAGCACATAAGCAGTTTGCCTAGTGTGTTTTAAAGAGCTGTTGCTCTATTTTTCCAGAAATAAAAAAGAAAAATCAATATATTTTTATTTGCCCAAGAAAATGAAAACAGTCTTGGCCTCAGAGGAACAAAGCATTTAATTTATTTTACAATGTTTTCTAACTATTTCTCTAGAGAAGCTTGTATTTATGGACAGTGTCTGAATGTGACCTTTAAAATACATTGTGTTGGTAGTTTGGTTCTAAACGGACTAAGATAATAATAAAAGCCTATAAAAATGCATTTGAAAAAATAACATGTATGGGTGTCCTGTGTATATGGGAGAACCAATCACAAATCTTTTCTCAATATTAGAACCATCCCCATTATAGCAGCTATTTACCATTAAAACCCACTGTATTTATTTATTGAGGACAAATCATGAGAAGCTCTCTGTTGCATGCTGTGAAGATGTGGTTTATAAGACAAATTATATGTTCTTAAGTAGTGGGTCATTGGCCAAAATATATGGGAATACATACATAAATAACTGATTGACACATTGTATTGAACAGACTCCCAAAGAGCTGTGGATACATAGGGGAGGAGAAGACCAACTCTCTGGGCTCACTAGTTAAATGCCCCTGGGTTCAATCCCTGGTACAGGCTCCCAGGAAAGAAAGAAAGTGAAATCTCACTCCTCCTCTCCAAACCTTGTAGTGATTTCTCTCTTTTTTTTAGAGAGAGTGAAAGAGGAGAGAGAGAGAGAGAAAGAATTTTTAATATTTATTTTTTAGTTCTCGGCGGACACAACATCTTTGTTGGTATGTGGTGCTGAGGATCGAACCCGGGCCGCACGCATGCCAGGCGAGCGCGCTACCGCTTGAGCCACATCCCCAGCCCTTGTAGTGATTTCTCACATACATCAGAGTAAAACTCAAGAGTTCCCTCTAGGTAGCCTACCAAGTCTTCCCCCTTGCCTGTTTCTCCCCAACTGTCCTGTCTTATTTTTCTCTGCTATTTTGCTTCAGCTTCATCTATGCTTTCTGTTCCTGGAAAATTCCAACCATGGGAGGGTTGCTAAAAGATAGCAAGGCTTGTCCTGCCACTGCATTCTGTAGCTTTTCAATAAAACTTGACAAAGTACAAATCTATTATAGAGTGGAAATGCAGTGAGGGCAGGTGTTAAGGTTGGATCTGGAATGTCCCCCCCAAAATTCATTTGTTGAAAGTGTGGTCCCCAATGCAGCAAGGTTCAGGGGTGCGACATTTGGGAAATGATTGGATACGAGGGCTATAATCTTATCAGTGGATTAATCCATTTGCTGTATTAATAATACAATGAACTACTGGGTGGTAACAATGAACAGGTGGGAGCATGGCTGGATAAAGTAGGTCAAGGGGATATGGCTTTGGGGACTGTATCTCTCCTTAGGCCTGTCCTGTCTCTTTCTCTATGCTTCCCAACTGCCATGAGCTGAGCAGCTTTCCTTTGTACACGTTTCTGCCATGATATTCTGCCTTATTTGAGGCTTAGAGCAATGGAGTCCAATGGGCACAGACTGAGATTCTGAAACTCTGAGTCCAAAATAAACGTTTTCTCCTTTAAGTTGTTCTTGTCAAATATTTTGGTCACAGTGATGAAAAACTAACAAAGGAAGCTTACTGGTTTCTTTTTCTTTCTTTTTTTAAACTTTTTTTTCTTGGATTCTATTCTGTCTCCAACACATAGAACCGCTTGGCACAGAGTAGGTATTGAAACCTTTATTGAATGAATGGATGAACTCTATCAACTGAAGGTTGCATTCTGGAAGCATATACTAGATATTCCCATAGTTAATGCTTGCTTATGGCATACAGCACAGCAGCTTGTTAGGAATTTCTGGTAAACTTTTATAAATTGTAACTGACAAAGAAAATCCTTGTCTTGACGAATCTAATTTCTACGATATTTTGTGACCATGCCACTGTGTTCTAGCAAATCAAAGCCTTAGAGGTGCGGGTTAGGTGAGCAAGTGGTTTTGGCATCATTTTTCAAAACAGTTCTAAGATGCAGAATTTACTCGATCATATAACAACTTTTATTAGACAACTAGATGTGCTAGGGCGTGTGAAGAGGAAAGTTGTTCCTGCCCACGAGAGGTTTATGAGCTTTATTTTGGTACCAGGCATTAAACCCCAGGGTGCTTAACAACTGAGCTACATCCCCAGCCCTTTTTATTTATTTTTTTATTTTATTTGGAGACAGGATATCACTAAATTGCTAAAGGCCTTGCTAAGTTTCTGAAGCTGGCTTGGAACTCATAATCCTCCTGCCTCAGCCTCCCAAGTTGCGGGGATTACAGGTGTGCACCACCAGGCTTGGCTTTTTTTTTTTTTAGACAAATCAACCTGTGATTAAAAATTAATGTGGCAAGTGCTTTTTGAACACGCTGCTAGAACATAAGAGAGGAGCAAATGACTTAGGAACAACTCTGCAGAGAAGGGCAGGCTGCAGCTGAGTCTTATGAGCATTATGTGAAGTTTACTTAGGGGCTGGGTGTGTTGGGCAGAGGCAACTGCAGCCTGAGCAAAGGCACAGGGTTCTGAAAGAGTTGGATAGAGGAAAGTTCCGTGGTTTTAATGACTGTGTCCCTTCAAAATTCATACATTGGAAGTTGAAAACCAAGGTGATGAACTTAAACCCTCTTAAAGTGGGTCCTTTGGAAGGTGATTGAAATGGGATTAATGTTCTTAATGGAGTGAGTTTGTGCTCTTATTTATTTATTTATTAACCTCTTTTTCCCTTCTACCATGTGAGGTCGCTCTGAGAACACCCTATTTTGTAAGCAGAACATTTGCCAGACACCAAATCTGCCAGCATCTTTTGGACTTTCCAGTCTCCTGAACTGTGAGAAATGATTTAGGAATCATCCAGTCTATGGCATTTTGTTACAGCAGCAGGAATGAACTAAGACAAAATTTTATGTACATCTGTATGGGCTGATATCCAAAGTATCTTATGAGAAGTAGTGCAAGATGTGGATCGAAATTTGGGCAGCGCCCAGATAATGAGATAGGAGGTATAAAGCAAATGTTGTCATATTAGAGTTTACTTTTAATAAGGTGCAATTTAATAGTTGTTTTTATAGAAACCTCTCAAGTGTCGCAAGTTAAATGTAAAAGTAAATAATACTTTTGCTTCTGATTAAATTAATTGGATTGATAATTTATTTATAGACTCAAATTTGCATAATTCTGCTCTATGTTATTAGGCAAAGTTAATGGCATGATCTGCAATTTTTTAGAATTTAAAAATTATTTTTTCTGCTCAGAAGGTCATATGTCTGATCTTTTATCATTGTTTTAAGAGACTTAAATCACTCTGTGAACTCCGAAAGGCCCTCCAGATGTCAGAGAGTAGTAGCTTTAAAGTATAATCGCCAAGATTCGTAGAGAAAATACCCAGCCTTTGCAACAGGGACAGCCACCTCTCATCTCACCCATCCACTGATTGTTAATAGCTGCCAAAATGCTGTGCCAGGGATTCCAAATCAGCAGGAAAGAGCATACTGCTTATCAGGAATACCTGTGTGGTCCAGGAGATGGCCAAAGCTAGAGTGTGTCCTCTACATATTGTCATACCTGCTGAGGAGCATATGCCCTGACAATTCAATCTTGTGGCAGTGGCAAGAAATCTGATTACTCCATTATTGTTTGGATATGAGGCATCCCCCCAAAAGACTCATGTTGAAGGCTTGGTCCCCATTGCAGCCATGTTCAGAGATGGTGATTTCAGAAGTGATGAGATCATGGGGGCTTAGGCTTCATTCATGGATTAATCCATAGAGTGACTCATAATTTGAATTGTCTTTTGGAATGTGGTGGAAAGTTTGGGAGGTGAGACCTGGGTAAAGGAGTGGGCCCTTGGGGGTGTGCTGTTGAGGACTGGATTCTGACCTTAGTCTCCCCTGCTTCCTGCCCCCCCATCTCTGTGGGGCCATGCCCTCTCTGCCCTGATGCTCTCCAAACAGGCTTATAGCAATGGTGCCAGCTGACCGTGGACTGAAACCTGTAAAATTCTAAGGCAAAATAAATCTTTCCTTCTCTAAGTTGTTTTTTTCAGCTATTTTGTTCCAGAAACATAAAGCTAATACACGCTTCTTGTCCTTTTCTTGAAACTTTGAACTTCAGGAATTTTCTGAGCCAATGTTTTGGTATCTACACTGAATTCAAGTTCTTTGCTCTAGAACCACGAGAGACATGGGAAACAGATTTTTGGCATGTGAGTGCATCCCACAGTCTTTAGCTCCCAGGGCTCCCTTCCCTGGGCTTCACTGGCACCTGTGAAGGAGCTCACCTGCATCCTGGTGGAACTGATTGCAGATTAGTCCAGTAATAAGTCTTCTTCCTTATGATATTGAATAGGGTATTTCCAAGTGCTTATTGGCATGCTAATTCGAAATCAAAATTATTAACTTTTTCTTAGATAAAAATAAAATCTAAATAGGAAGAAGGAAGATAAGAGAATGGAAGAGTTTATATTGGGAGAGAAACAATAGAATTGGAGGGTTATCTGCATAGAAACTAAAATTTGGAATTTTTCCTGATTGGGTTCCATCCTGTTTCCTGGTCCTGGGGTATTAGAGAGAGTGAAGCCAGCTACTCTAACCAATATAACCAAACATCTCAGCAGATGAACACAAACTCATAATGATTGACTAGGCAGTTCCCCTCCAAACAGTGATTCAGGGAGCCACTCTTTCTACCTTATGACTGTACCTTCTTCAACACATGGCTTCCAAGGCTGATGTGCTTGTCAGAATCAAGCTACTCTAGCTAAAGAGACACACAGATTTGCATGTGGACAGGTTTTATGGGCTAATGTGGAAGTGGAATTCATAAAAGTTCCACTGGCAAAAACTTAGTGTCGAAGCCAAAAATGAATCATAAAGTGACCATGAAGAGCTTTTTAAAAAAAATTATTAAGATCAATAAATATACCACAAAATTTGCTTTCACTAGAAAGTGTTTGCTTAGAGCCTATGGCATGTACTCACAAAAAGGGACCATTATTTTTATTTTAAGTGAAATGTTAAAAAATATAAGAAGATTTGAAGGAAAAAGGCACAATTCTTTTCTATAATTTAATATGTTTTGTAATCACATAAGTTTTAAGGACAATGTTGAAAAGAAGTGGTGAAAGAGGGCATCCTTGTCTTGTTCCAGTTTTTAGAGAGAATGCTTTCAATTTTTCTCCATTTAGAATGATGTTGGCCTTGAGTTTAGCATGTATAGCTTTTATAATGTTGAGGTATTAAATGGATTCTAGACAATTTTATTCCATAAGGCTGCAATGAGCAACTTCTAAGATAGTTTTTGCTTCTGTTAAATTGTTTGCTTATAGTTATACTTTGCAATGTTGTAAAAATAATTCTGAAGTGAACACATTTCACCAGTTTTTCTTCTATTGAATCATTTCCTTAGAATTAGCATTGATCAAAGTCAAATGTTTTTCATGATATGTGGGTGCTGATCCATAATGGGGGGGGCAGGGGAAGAATGGAGGAATTTTGGGTTGAGCAGAGGGGAGTGAGGGGACAGGAGGGGGTATGGGGGTAGGAAAGAAGGTGAAATTAGAAGGTCATCATTACCCTAGGTACATGTATAATTGCACAAATGGTGTGACTCTACATAGTGTACAACTAGAGAAATGAAAAGTTGTGCTCAATTTGTATACAGTGAATCAAAGTGCATTCTGCTGTCATGTATAACTAAGTAGTCAAATAAAAAATATATAGAGAGAATTAGTATCAACTCAGTTACATTACTGGTTCAACAATATGAATGCTTAACAATTTCAGGTACATTTTTCATCATGTTGCTTTTCTGGAAGTTTATACTAATTTTTAGTGGTATTAAATTTTCTCTTTTATCCAAGTCCCACCAGCATTTACAATACATTTTCTTAACTAATTTAATAGTATAAAATGGTACTTCAGAGATGCGTAAGGTACTAAGGTGAACATTTGTTTTTGTTTACATCTATGAAATTCTTGAGGTTTTGTTTATGAATTCAAAAGAGCTGTTTATCTGATAGAGACATTTATCTCGTGTGTATGGCTTTGGCTGCAATTTCTCTTCTTCTTGGTTGTTTCTTATAATAATAGGTTTCCCTTTTCCCCCTCTCCAATGGACACAGGTGCTTTGATGTACTCTCATTGTTTGTGTTTTTCTTTGTGATATTTCTCTCTACAACTTGAAATCAAAGAGATCTATCGACAGTGGGATCTATGTGGGGCTTTGTAATTTTTAGCCTGTTGAATAAGTATTGGTTTTTTGCATCAATTCTTCACAGTAGGTAGTTGAAAGATAATACAGAGATGGAAGGAGGAGGAAAGGAGGCATCACACAGTTAAGTTTCTGCAGCCAATTTTCTTGTTCAGTTGATTTCAATCTCTCAAATAATAGGTGAGTGTGTATGTCAGTGTGTCTAGCAGGAAGAGGGAGAGGTAGAGATGTTCAAAAGAAGATAGTGAGAGAACTTGGGGGTTTGGAACAGAGCTAGTGACCTGGTAAACTGTGGTTCATGCTATAGACACCTAATTGGCTTTGATTGGTGATTCATGAACCAGGCAGTATCTCAACTATGAAACAGAGAAGGAGCTCTGATGGCTGAGCCGAGGAGGTAGATTTTATAGGCAGAAAAAGGCTGACAAAGCAGAAATAGGAAACTGAAAAGCAGATTGGTCATTTCAGATTTACTCTTTATAGGTTTAAATCAGCAGAGTCTTTCTTACTGTATCTGCTCAGGTTGACTCAGCCCCTTTTGATTGATTGCGGTGGTTCTCCTGTTCTTTTGAAAACCAGCCCATGTTAAGGTTTGACATAATATTGTGGCACCTGGAACAATCTACTTCCTTCAGTTTGGTCTGCTTTATTAGAGCCCAGTGCAGGAATTGGGTTCAGAACAATGGCCTCCCATAGATTTCATTTAATGATGCAAAAAATGACTCCACTTTTCTGTATTATTTCATGGATTCCAAGCTTCTAAACTGCTAGACTTGAGAGAGAACAACTTTGTATTTGCTTGTTAATATTTGATTTAAACAAGGTTGCAAAATGAGTCATTAATGACAATGAATTAAATTTAGGCTCTCATATTTTCTCTGAAACTAATCAAGCAAACAACTCAGAGAGGTATTAAAATTAAGGACTTGTAAAAATGCCGTCAGGAGGGTAGTATGGTGTTTTATGAGTGTTTTTTCAGGAGGACATAAGATGAATGACTTTTTGAATAAACACTGCAATAATTGCATATAGAATTCCTATGTTCTCCTGCTGAAAGACAAAAAAGGGAATTACTTTAAGTGCAAAGAAATTGATAGTTCAGTTATGAGAATGCATGGAAAAAGTAGAATTGTAGCTGCCGGAGGCTTATTTGAATTTATAATGAAGGGGATTCAGAAGTAAACCTGGGTGTCCTTGATAAGCCCGATGTTGTGACATTCTTGAGAGTCTCTTCAAGATTTCTCAATCATATAAAACTTGCTTACAGTAGAATTATTGGAAGTGTATGGAATCTGGACAGAATCCAGAATCTAGTACAGTCTAGGAGGGAAAAAAAAAAAAACTACTTTCGTGTAGTGATTACATAGATGCATGATACAAACAAACCTTCATCTATTTATTGCATAGTGCAGGGTCTGGTCCTGTCCCCTGCAGAAGCCTTTCTGGGAAGCAGTAAGAAGTAAATGATTGGGCTGGGGATGTGGCTCAAGTGGTAGCGCGCTCGCCTGGCATGCGTGCGGCCCGGGTTCGATCCTCAGCACCACATACCAACAAAGATGTTGTGTCCGCCGAGAACTAAAAAATAAATATTAAAAACTCTCTCTCTCTCTCTCTCTCTCTCTCTCTCTCCCTCTCTCAAAAAAAAAAAAAAAAAAAAAAGTAAATGATTTGCTGGCCTAGCTTTTGACTGGACTCCATTCCTCTCTGTGGGGGATCACTTTACATTTCCTTAATTGCAGGGGCAGCTTGGATGGTTGGCAGTTGTTTGAACTGAGAAATGGATTTTAATGAACTACAGTTTCTTTTGCTCAGCTGGCATTTAAGTAGTCATAGACTAAATTAACATCCCCGGTAAGCACCTGACAACCGTGTCACAGAAAAGGAAAGGGAAGGGTTTATTTTGTGCTACTATATTAGGATCATGCTCTTAAAATAATGGGTTTTGCAACTGGATATTTTTGAGTTGTATTGCCACTTTTTTTCTTCAGGTACCAAAAAGACTTCTTAAAGGTAGTGTTATAAACCTCAGGGGTCAAGACAAGGAGAGTGCCTGACTGTGTCAGACTGTGATTTATAAATAATCTTGTGATTGATAGTACACAGTCCTAGTTTTTTTCTTTATTGTAAACAAATTCAATAGGTCATGAACATTATTCTGCTTAACATCTAAATCCTTGCAGATGAAATCCACATGCAGATAAAAATTAAGCCAAATAAACTAACTAATTATAATCCTTTACCCTTACTTTAACAAGTAGATCCAACTTCTAGTACTTCCATGTGCCTCATAACCATTTCTTCGTGTGTTTTGAAAGGACTTTTGTGAGATAGGCAAATTAAATTTATTATTAAAATTATTAGTATTAATTGTTTTGTCCATCCTTAGTTGAATACTTCCTAGGAAATTGAACTTGCTTATGATACTTTTCAAGAAAACTGTTAATGATATGCTTTAAATGTTTTCCTACTCATTCATCATTTTGATAAAAGGATTTAGATTAATATATTTTGTAGTTTAATATGTTTAAAAGCCACATTACAATCTTTTGCAAAAGAAAATGGAAATTTTGTGACTTAGGTTCATCACATTCCCAAAGGCTTCTAGGAAACAAAATGAAACCAAAATCTAAAGACAAAAATCTAGTCACAAAAAGTCTCTACTATTCTTTTTTTTAATATTTATTTTTTTGTAGTTGTAGTTGGACACAATAACTTTATTTTATTTATTTATATGTGGTGCTGAGGATCGAACCCAGGGCCTTGCAGGTGCAAGGTGAGCGCTCTACCCCTGAGCCATAACCCTAGCCCCATCTCTACTATTCTTTTGAAGTGACATTTTGCACCTTATTCCCAATGATAGAATGTAAGGGGTATCGTAATTCTAACTATCTCTTGCATCTCAGGAGATCAGCCCAACCCAGTTTGCCCAGGACTTGCAGAGTTTAGCTCTGAAATCCCTTTTCCTGGAAAACTCCACAGTCCCAGGCAATCCAGGATGGTTGATTGCATTGATCTAATTGCACACGAAAATTCCAAGAGTAGATTAGAGTTCAGGAGCGGCTTTCATCAGCCATCTTGTCATATCTGGATTCCATTGTTTAGGGGTATTTTGGGATGGGCTTCATTCTCAGTGCTTACAGTGACCAAGGATAGTTTCAGGTTCTGCATTTTACTCAAAATAAGTTAAGTGTTAAACTTTATATCTTTATTCCTTCAAAATCAGTGAAAGTGGAAGTGGAGTAACCATTTCTCCTCCACAAACTCTCAGGTATCACTGAATTTGGTGCATATATATGCCTGCTCCTGAGCCAGTTGCTGTGGATGGGTGGATGGAATGATCTGATTGGTTATTCCAATCAGAGTTCATTTGTGGAGCTAAAGATGGAGTTTACACCACCCAAACTACATGGTTGACAAGACAGTTTCCTAAAAAAATAGGAAATAAAACACTTTGGTGTCATAATGAAAAGGGAGATAATATTGACTATTAAATATCAATATTGCAGTTTGTTACCTTCTTAACAACTAAGAACAGGTATAGGGAACTCTTGTTTTGTGTAGGATGTAGTAAGTAGTGCAGGCCATGGCTTCTGCTGCAAAAATTAAAGCAAGCAGATAAACTATAAAAATTGTATTTTTAAGGACTGTGGACAGAAGATTGAGCAAAGGGGATAAGATCAGTGGTGCTCAAACTTTAGCATGTATCAGAATCACCTGGAGAGCTCACTGAAACAAACTGCTAGGCTCCACTCTGCAGAATTTCCTATTCAATAAAAACATTTTGGGGCTTATTCTATAATTCTTAAGTCGTTAAGTTGAACAAAGACTTATAATTTCTATTTTGCTCTCTTTAGACAATTGTATATCTACTTTTTTGGGAAAAAAATAGTGCCTTGTTTTATATGTTCTTGACTGAAGATCAAGGACCAATAAAAAGTTACATAAGCAGGAAATTTTCTCCGTAATCTCTTTGAATATTGTAGGTTGTTTAACAGCTATCCATCTCATCCATCCCAGTATGAATGTCCCTGTGCAATGTGGCTTTTCCTTTCCTCCTCCTCAGAAGTGAAGGCTTTTTCTTTAGCCCTTTGTGTCTGAGCTACTGCTGTGACTTTGACCCAAAGAATGTGACAGCAATGATTCTGTATGGGTTCTGGAGCCGAGGTCCCAAGAGGCCCTTCAGTTTTTGGCTTCATTCTTTTGGAATGTTGCCCTGAGACAAGAAATGAAGTCAGTCTAAAGTAGAGGAGGATTAGAGGCCAAGTGACCAAGAAAGTGCTCCAGGCCACAGCCAGCAGCACCTGCCACCTCCCATACAGGTGCATTGGACCATATTGCATCTTCCAGCTCCAGATAATCCCTTCAGTTTTAAATAAATATATAATTGACTCCAGGCAACTTCGACAGAGGAACCATCTAGCCATTCCACAGAAATAAAAGTCACTGTTACTTGAAGACATTAATTCTGGGTGTTGTTACTCAGCCACATACAACCGAGACAGAGAAATTTGTGGTCAGGTTGTCCAAAATGTTGTGGAGCTCTCTGTGAGGGAATGAGTTCACCATGGATGAGCAATGTTCAAGTTGGACCTGGGCATCATCTGGGAGAAATAGTGTAGAGGAAGTTTAAATATCAGAAAAGGGATGAGGCCAGATATTCTTGATGATTTATTATGATCACAGGATAATAATCTGTTGAACCTCATTATACAGTGATCATCTGTGTGTGTGTTTGCCATTATGCATTAAATATATGGAAGATTTTCCTGTGGGTGTTTTCTACTAAGTGAAAGAACAAAATTTATATTTATGAAAACTGATAAGGAGGACCTAAGTTAAAAATGAAATGACATAAGAAATCATTAAAATAATCTTAGAAGTTGGGAAAGCGGTGGAAATAATGGATTAATTCTGCTCTTATTCTGGGCTTCCCTGTACGGCAGCCTGGGGAATTAATATTCAGTCACTCCATGAATATTTCAAGTAAGAGAACCATTCAGAGTGGCACATGGTGCGGCCATCTTCTTAGGAAGTTCCTCCATCTGTACCATTAAGACAAACGTGTATCTCTTTAACCTTTCACATATCAAGTCTTTGTTTTCTGAAAACACAGAAACTAAATCTAATTCTTCTACATGACATCCCTTCAAATGTTGGAAGACAATTAACCTAGACCTTCAGGTCAAAGATAATCATTTTCATTGAATTTTCTTTAGGATATGATTTCGAGACACTTGTGTATCTAATTTATACTTTCCTGGTATAAATTCAGAATTTTTACCACAGTTAAACACAATTCGGTTTTAATGGAACTCTGACTTTGATGTATAGGGTTAAAACTATGTCTTACCTGTGTTCTGATCTGTGATTCATAGGATGAGACTTAATTTTCATATTGTGGTCTATATACCACTATTTTTGAGATATAGAGATTCCAGAAATTATGGATGAGATGGAGAATATCTGTATGGTGTTGGTGTAGACAGCAGAAGGAGAGACAAGAGAGGATAACAAAAGATATATTTCTTTATGTAATTTCTGGTAGAGAGCCAGCCATCTGGGCTCTCTTTGCCTTCCCTTATATGATGAACCCTACATTAGTGAGGGAGGTTTCGACCCTCTCTATTGGCCATGGCCATTGATCTGATTAACTGCCTGCTGGTTCAGTATGGATCCCATACTGTTTAAGAGCACATTCTTCCATGAGTCCTTTAGTCATTGGTCACCTCTATGGAGACTTATTTGTATTTCTGGACAACTTGCATGTGGTGACATTAGACAATTTCTCTGAGGCACATTCTTCCTTTCTCTTTAATGAAAGAGTCCTTATAAAGCATGTGATCCTGACATTCATTAGTTCCTGCTTGTAACCCTTGTGTTAGTCAGCTTTTCATTGCTGTGACTAAAATATCCAACAAGAACAACTTAGAAAAGTAAGGACAGCAGAATAAAATAGACATTATTATTGCTGTGGGTATATACATGACTGCATGACCAATGTGATTCTGCAACCTGTGCACTCAGAAAAATGAGAAATTATACCCCATCTGATTTAAATATATGATATATCAAGATCATTGTACTGTCATGTGTAACTAATTAAAATAAATAAAAAAATAACACCCATCTCACACACACACACAAAAATAGAACAACTTAGAAGAGGTAAAGCTTATGATAAGTTCACAGTTTTAGAGGTTGAGTCTATGGTTGGCTGCTGCAGTCTGGCTGGGCAAAATAACCGGGAGGTGACAAGAGACTTGAAGGTTGAAGTGGGAACTGCTTTATTGCGGAGGAACTCAGCGGGAACTGAGCAGGAACCCAAGGTAGCAGGAACTGCTTTATTGTGGAACAGCAGAGGTACATATACCTAACTTATTACACACAGCTTGACCCAATTGGCATCATCTAGATTCAGCAGTCAGCCAATAAAGAATCCCCACCATCTTAATGGCTGGGTGGCGTTGCCTCACAAACCACTCTTCCTGGCAAACTGCCAGGCGCCATCTTGACTTGATTTGCGGTCCCCAACAGTTGGCCAACTCCATCACTCTGGGTCTGAGATGAGGTGGAAAATCATGGTGGAAAGCTGTGGCAGAGAAAAGCTGCTCAGGTCATGGCAGTCAGAAAGCAGAGAGAGCAGATGAGGAGCCAGGTGCAAAATATATAGTTCCCAGGTGCACACCCCAGCGACTCACTTCCACCAGCCATGATCCACCTGCCTATAGTTACCACCCAGTAATCTATTTAAATTACTAACCTATCAAATGGGTCAATCCACTGATTAGGTTACAGCTTTCATGATCTAATCATTTAACCTCTTAAAATTCCTGCATTGTCTCACATGAATTTTTGGGGGGAACACATCACATCAAAACCATAACAGCCCCCAAACTATAACTTTTGTAAAGCTGACTTGAGTGGAAGTAGAAGTGGTGGTAGTGGTAGTGGTGATGTTGTTAATGAGAGTTGAGGGGATGCTCAGTCTTGGTTCCCTTTGCCTTGTCAGACAAGGCTTTCTTTTTTTTTTCCCCCTGTACTGTAGGCTCAGTGAGATTTAAATTTCCCCCTTTTGCCCATGTAACTATAAATTTAATTTAATTGTTTTGAGAGTTACCCCCCTGCCTTCTGGAAGACAACTGCATCCTCCAAAAATAAGCCCTTCTTTTTCTTTTCCATTCACCATCCTATGACTTTTGTTAGTAAAGGCCATCACCATATCCAAGACCAAGGCCAGACCGACACCTCATACCAAGAACCCCCTTTTAACTCCACTTCAGAATTTTTTTTTTAATTTTCTTATATCACCACCACTTGGGAAAATTTTAATAGTGCCATTCTCTGCTAAAATGTGTGCACTGTCTTATAGCTAAAGGGTGCAAGTAATGGTGACTTTCTTTTTTTTGGGAAAGAGAGGGTACCAGGGATTGAACGCAGGGGCACTTAACCACTGAGCTACATCCCCAGGCTTTTTTTTTTTTTTTTGTATTTTATTTAGAGACAGGGTCTCAATGTGTTGCTTAGCGCCTCGATTTTGCTGAGGCTGGCTTTGAACTTGTGATCCTCCTGCCTCAGCCTCTTGAGCTGCTGGGATTACAGACATGCTCTATGAGCCAGACAATTTGCTTTCTTTCATCATACCTATTCCACTGCCTATTCTTATTGAGCTTGCAGCCAATTAAACCCTTTTTTGACACAGGTGTATCAGACAATCATTTTGAAAACCACAGGCTAATGACAGCCCCAAAAGTTAAGAAAGTGCTTCCTTTGATTTTTATCCAGAAAAAAAAGCATGGGATTCTAGTGGGATGAAATTCCAGATTGAAATGGCATGAGCAAGAGATGTCATTATGGAGCTTGTCCTGGGAGTTGAAGAGCAAAGGATGCAAGAATCCTTTGAGCTTAGACAGGATGTTAGCTGACGTGCAGATTAGGTCCCGAAGGTGTGGTGGACACTTTTGACTGACACAGAGTTCTCAGTTCTTGGAAGTCTTGGATCTCAGCTGAACAATTCAGAGTTGGTTTGCCGCAGTCTTGGCTGGGCACAGAATCACGAGCCACCACACAGCTTTGTAGATTCAAACAGCAATTCTTTACTCCCGAACTCACACCGGCCTCCACACACGTTCTGGGGCAATCCCAGTTCTGCTGCCGCCCAATTCACCTACTCCACGAGGCTTATTTCCCAAAATGCTCTCTGAATCTCACGAGAGTTCAACAGGAGCTTAGGCAGCAGGAACGCCCTAATTCCAGCAGCAATAATCCTCAACATCGAACTTCCCTAAAATCCAAGGTCTTAAACTGGGAACGCCTTGTCTTAAACCAGGAACGCCCTAAACCCAAGGATTGGGATACTTCCTCAAACTGCAGGATACACCCTAATCCTGGATCCACCCTCGTCCTTGGGCAGGGTCACCTAACATGCAATGTCAACAGCGAAATTAACATGGGGTACGCTGGCAAGGAAATTTCCTACTTGGTAATGGCCCTCAGCATCTCCCCCCTTCTGATTAATTAAACAACAAGCAATGTGGCTTAAGGACCGTGCCTGGTAGGTTGTCCAATTCAACATATGGTTCTTACCCGTCATGGGAAAACTGACCTTTAGGCGTCAGCCTCCTGTCTTAGGTTGAATCCACTGCAATCAGATCAACCCGTCACTGACTACCGGTCCAGCATTCAGCCAAGCTTGTGGAAAGGCCTATGCACCAGTGGGGGGGTGAGGTTTCTTGCCTCACCTCTGTTGGCCCCCAAATATCCTTGGTGCCAGTGGGGGGGTGAGGTTCTTGCCTCACCTCTGTTGGCCCCCAAATTTTAGACCATCACTAGTAGAAGGGAGGAGGATACAGAAATGCCACGACACCAAGCCAATTGACGGCTCCTTTGGAAAAATTGCGTCACTGGTGACACCATCAGCAAAGATATGCCAGCATTACCACAATTAACATGGGGTGCGCTGGCAAGGAAATTGCATCACTGGTGACACCATCAGCAAAGATATGCCAGCAGTACCACAATTCGCTGCATCAGATGATATTTCACAATGCATGCAACTGATATATAGTCCAGGCAAGTTCTGCAGGCAGTTCAAATCGGAGGAGTCTATCAATATGTCCATTTCCTCCCAAAGTAAATCGAGTCCTTGATTGAGCATAACTTGTTGAGTTATATTCATTGATGCATCAGTTTATACAGTTACTGTGATGGCTATCATAGAAGCTGTAGTTTGGTTTTATCTTAGTCTTCACCGGCACTTGGATGGAGATGGGAATTCTGGCAATGATGCTAAAGAGACATTATCCTGAACAGAATTATTAAATATAATGAAAAGGAAAGGTGAAAGTAAACAAACAGATCTGTTAACCTCCTAAAAAACAATCCTTAACAGCTGTTTACCTAATTTAAATTAGTAAGCAAACAGATCTGTTAACCACCTTTAAAAACAATCCTTAACAGCTGTTTACCTAATTAAAATTAAAGCATTTAAATCACGTGAATAAAAAAAAATTCGGATCCATTTTTTCATGAGCGCTCCTTATATATGAAATATGGACATACACACATACAGACATACAACACAAAACAGAAATGTGCACACATAACATACAACACATAAGACAATAAAGGCCTTGTAGTTTTACCTAGGTGAAATCTCCATTGCAATGTTTAAAAACTCCACAGTCAAAAAATAAAACACAGTCAAAAAATAAAACTGATCAGAAAAACATTAACCTAGGTTTGTATGAGCTCAAAAATAAAATAGAACTTTACGATGTGGGAAAAATGCAATAATAAAATAGATATTGAAAAAAGCACCATGGTTAATCACTGTCGCAGATGTAAGAATAGCCAAACTGGAGCTCTGGATATCAGCTGTTATGGATTTGAGTCAAATCATCTTCTTTTTCTGTAGAAATTGCTTTAGTTAATCTCTCTGGAATCCAAATCGACTGCTGTTCTCCCTGCGGAAAAACACAGACGGAACCCCGATTCCAGACAATAACTGGATCAGGACCTTTCCATTGTCCTGTTAGAACATCTTTCCAAAGTACCTTAGGCTTATGTACATTTTTCGGATACATATGTCTTTCCGCAGCACTAAGTCCTGATGAATCCAAATTTAAAAAGTTTAGAGTAAAAAGGGTTATTTTAAGTTTATCTTTGGGGGATATATACCCCTTACCAATTCCCTCTTTTTGCTTTAATAGGTACGTTTTAATAGTTTGATGAGCTCTTTCAACTATGCCTTGTCCCTGTGGATTGTATGGGATTCCTGTTATATGAGTAATACCGAATGATGAGCAAAATTGTTTAAAAGAGGCAGATGTATAACCAGGACCATTATCAGTTTTTAACTGTTTAGGAACACCCACAGTGGCAAAATTTTGTAAGCAATGAGCTATAACATCTTTAGTTTTTTCTCCGGCATGAAGGGAGCCCATCAAAAATCCAGAAGAAGTATCAACTGT
The DNA here is from genome assembly GCF_964194105.1 of Spermophilus citellus. Taxonomy (NCBI): domain Eukaryota; kingdom Metazoa; phylum Chordata; class Mammalia; order Rodentia; family Sciuridae; genus Spermophilus; species Spermophilus citellus. The sequence continues at coordinate 74,708,963 of NC_138187.1, read as the reverse complement.
AACATGTAAATATTTTAATTTTCCAAATTCTGGCAAGTGTGTGACGTCCATCTGCCAAATATGGTTAGGTATCAGTCCTCTAGGATTGACTCCAAGATTAACTTGTGGTAGAAAGGTCACACAATTTTGACATTGTTTTATTATATGCCTGGCTTGTTCCTTAGTTATTTTAAAACGCTTTTGTAAAGTATTAGCATTGACATGAAACCTTTTATGAAAATTTGTAGCTTCTTCTAATGTAGAGAAAATATGTACGTCATGTGTAGTTTTATCTGCTAAATCATTGCCCAAACTAAGGGCTCCAGGCAATCCTGTATGTGCCCTAATATGTCCTATAAAGAATGGATCTTTTCTGTCCCATATTAGACTTTGTATAGTGGAAAACAAAGAAAAAACAGTAGAGGAAGGGGAAATCCTACCAGCATCTTCAAGGGAATTAATAGCATTAACTATATATTGACTATCAGAAAATAAATTAAATACAGAATCTTTGAACATCACAAAAGCTTGTAAAACTGCATTAAGCTCTACCTTTTGAGCTGATTGTTTGGGTACTAAAAATGTAAAAGTTTGATCAGGGGTAACTACAGCTGCTGTACCATTATTAGACCCATCAGTGAATATATTTGGAGCATTCATGATAGGTGTTTTCCTTGTCATTTTAGGAAAAATTACAGGATGCCTAGACCAAAAAGACAACAAAGGATTCGATGGCAAATGATTATCAAATGAAACATTAGATTTACACATGATTATTGCCCAAGTATTTAGCTCATTAGCTAACTCATCAATTTGATCCATAGTATATGGAGTAATAATTTTATTGGGAGAAATTCCAAACACTCCCTTTGCAGCTCTTATTCCTTTGAGTATTAATTGTCCTACAGCCTCAGGATACCTAGTAAGAATAGTGTTAGGAGAATAAGATAAATGTATCCACAATAATGGACCTTCTTGCCAAAATACTCCTGTAGGAATATTTTTTGTTGGTAGTACAATAAATAATAAAGGCAAACTTATATCAATTCTATCTAAATGCATATTTTCCATATAAGTTTCAATAATTTTTAATGCCTTTCTAGCTTTAGGAGTTAACATTCGGGGTGAATTAGGATCTGATGGACCCTTTAGAATATCAAATAAAGGTCCCAACTCTCCTGTTGGTATGCCTAGATAAGGCCTTATCCAATTTATGTCTCCCAATAACTTTTGAAAATCGTTGAGTGATTTGAGTTGATCTACTCGTATTTGAATTTTCGGTGGACGGACCATGGTTGAGGATAATAGAACTCCTAAATAATTAATTGGAAAATTTAATTGTACTTTATCTATTCCTATCTCTAGATTATAATTTTTTAATAAGTTCGTAAGTGTGGCATAACATTCCAGCAATATGTTTTTATCTTTATGTGCTAATAATACATCATCCATATAGTGAAATATTTTTAGTTCAGGATTTTGATTTCTAAGTGGCTGGATTGCTTTATTTACATAGATTTGACACATAGTTGGACTGTTAGCCATACCTTGAGGGAGTACTTTCCACTCATATCTCTCATCAGGACCTTCATGATTTAATGCAGGGATAGTAAATGCAAAACGTGGACTATCCTCGGGATGAATTGGAATCGAAAAAAAACAATCTTTAATATCTATAGATAAAACATGCCACGTTTTTGGTAAAGCAGACAATTGAGGAATCCCTGATTGAGCAGGTCCCATAATAACCATCTCATTATTAATGGCTCTTAAATCTTGCAATAATCTCCATTTGCCCGATTTCTTTTTGATGACAAAAATGGGAGTATTATGGGGAGATACGGAAGGTTGTAAATGTCCTTCCGCTAATTGTTGTTTGACCAGATCATGGGCTACTTGTATCTTTTCTTTAGTCAAGGGCCACTGAGGAACCCACACTGGTCTTTCTGATTTCCAAGTAATTTTGATTGTCTCAGTGGCCCTTTCTGAAAATCCGACCCATGTCTGTCTGTTCCTTGATCTAATTGAATTGGTGCTGCTAAACCTTGTTCTTGTTTTCCTAATCTTTTTTCTTTCTTAACACCTTGTCTAGCCCTAGTAGTGGGCGCATTAGAATTGATGTTATTTGTTAACATCAAACCTAGTTGATCCAGGACATCTCGTCCCCATAGATTAATAGGAAGGTGATCCAAAACATATGGTTGTATAGTTCCTTCACATCCTTCAGGATCCTTCCAATCTAATACCATAGAACTTCTATGGGGATTAGTAGCCACTCCTAGGCCTCGAAGCGTTTGAGTGGCTTGTTGTAATGGCCAATGTTTTGGCCATTCTCGACGAGATATAATGCTAAGGTCAGCACCTGTGTCCAGTAGCCCATTAAACTCGTGCCCTTGAATATTTAGTTTTAGCATCGGGCGAGAATCTAAATTTAAAGACAACATAGCCCAGTCTACACCTGTGGAGCCTAATCCCTTAGAACCTCTTTCTACATTATGACTAGAGAACTTATTATGTAGGCTGGGTATTATTAACAACTGTGCTATTCTATCTCCAGGTGAAATTACTGATATACCTCCTGGAGAACTAGCTATAATTTTTATTTCACCTACATAATCGGGATCAATTACCCCAGGACTTATCATAAGTCCTTTTAATGTAGATGAACTACGTCCCAATAATAAGCCTACTGTTCCTTGGGGAAGAGGTCCTTTTACTCCTGTAGGAATAATTTGAACTCCCATCTCTGGAGTTAATACTGCTCTGGCAGAGGCGCAGATGTCCAACCCTGCGCTCCCTCGGGTTTGTCTGATGAGGGACTTAATGGACAATGTGTCCTGGGCACCACCCTGATGGTGTTGCTGGGTTCCTCCACTGCCCCGTATATTTGTGGTTTTGGGCCCCGGTGCATTGGGCCCCTCACTCCGTTTTTTGGCAATGAAGCCTGATGCCTTTCTCCACGATATTGTGGGTAAATACCTGATCCTTGTCTGTTTTTTGATAACGGAGTACCTTCTATGGTGGTTTGAGAACGGCATTCATTAGCCCAATGTCTCCCTCTACGGCATCGTGGGCAAATACCCGGTATTCTATTCCTTTGATTTCTAGTTTTGTTAAAACCTCCTCTTATAGGGCAACTCCTTTTAAAATGTCCTGTTTGTTCGCAATTATAGCATGCTTCTGGCCTGGCATCTAAAGCCTGTTGTACTGCAGCTGCCAAGACTTGCCCTTGTTCATTAATATCTCTACATAGTTTAATATATGTATTTAAGTCTTCATGTCTCCATGGTCTAATAACCTCTCTGCAGCAACGATTCGCTTGGTCATAAGCAAGTTGTTTTATTAATGGCATTGCTTGATCTGTATCCCCAAAAATTTTGGCGGCTGTTTGAATAAGCCTATCTACAAAGTCAGCGTAAGGTTCATTAGGTCTCTGTATTACCTTAGATAGCTGACCTTGTGAATCTCCATGTCCTTGTAAAGTCTTCCATGCCCTAACTGCGTCTACAGCAATTTGTGCATATACAGCAGGATCATATTCAATTTGTTGCCGTTGACCCTCATAAGGTCCTTTTCCTAAAAGCATTTCTAGATTTCTTTGAGGGTAACCAGCTGCTGCATTTCGCCTAGCTGTCTCCGTGCAAAATTCCTCATTGGCAACTTTCCATAACAAATATTGTCCTCCATTTAGCACAGATTTACACATGCTAGCCCAATCTGCTGGCGTCATGTCCAAGTTAATAATGGATTCGACCATGCTTACCGTGAAGGGAGCTTGGGGACCGTAGGTTGTTACAGCCTCCTTTAACTGCTTCACTGTTTTAAAATCTAAAGCACGGTGAATTCGCTGCCCTCCTACCTGTTCAAGTACAGGGCATGCTAATCTTTGAGGTCCTGTCTCAGGATCCCACTTATCAACTACGGGGTTTGAGGGCCACTCAGCTGTTTCCATCGGTGGGGCTGTTGGTTGAATTACGCCCTCTGGTAATAAAACGGAGTTAGTAACAGCCTCTTGTTGTGGCCTTTTTCCTAATAACCCCTTTTCCTTTAAATTTTCTTCCTCTGTCTGACTAGCTCGAGAGACCTTCTCTTTTGCTTGATCTAAAATGTCTTTCTCCATGGTCTGAATCTCTAACACTTTGCTTAACACCTTTTCGGTTTCTTTTTTACTAATTTCTAATCTTCTATAAGAATAACGCAACCCAATAAGATAACACAGAACAAAACCGAAACTGAATGAAACAAAAACTGAATAAAAATTCGCTGTATCAATTTTCTCTTTCTCTGGGCTGACAAACTTCAAACCTTCAGCCATCCATTTTTCCCAGTTTGCCTGAGAAATTTCTAGGGACAGGCAGCTTGAAACAAAAACGAAATAAATCAAAACAAGAACACATTGTTTTTTAAAATAGTCACCCATTCTCTCGCCTTCCCTCAGGGGCGAGGAATTTCACTTACCTCCAAGTTTCAGACGTTCCCCGTACGGGCCACCAAATGCCGCAGTCTTGGCTGGGCACAGAATCACGAGCCACCACACAGCTTTGTAGATTCAAACAGCAATTCTTTACTCCCGAACTCACACCGGCCTCCACACACGTTCTGGGGTAATCCCAGTTCTGCTGCCGCCCAATTCACCTACTCCACGAGGCTTATTTCCCAAAATGCTCTCTGAATCTCACGAGAGTTCAACAGGAGCTTAGGCAGCAGGAACGCCCTAATTCCAGCAGCAATAATCCTCAACATCGAACTTCCCTAAAATCCAAGGTCTTAAACTGGGAACGCCTTGTCTTAAACCAGGAACGCCCTAAACCCAAGGATTGGGATACTTCCTCAAACTGCAGGATACACCCTAATCCTGGATCCACCCTCGTCCTTGGGCAGGGTCACCTAACATGCAATGTCAACAGCGAAATTAACATGGGGTACGCTGGCAAGGAAATTTCCTACTTGGTAATGGCCCTCAGCATCTTGGATCTCAGCTGAACAATTCAGAGTTGGTTATTAAAAGTTTCCAAGAGAAAGAATTACATGTAGGGATTACGTTTGATATGAACAACGTTGGTTGTATGCTGGAAAATCAGAGGAGATGCTGATTAAGTGTAATGCACAGCAGTAAGATAAAGAAAATTTGAGGGTAGAAGGGAAGAAATGCATCTAGAGAGACTGTGAAGGGAAAAAGAAATCATAAAAACAAACATAAAATCATAAAAACAATGCAACCTTTGCTGTGGCCCCATGTGTGTCCTGTGTTTCATTAAAAAGAAGGAATAGAAAAGGAATCATAGCTGCAGTCTGACTCCAAAAGTCTTGAAAATAATGTAGATCTTGCAAATTTCCTTTTTAAGAGGTGCAAAAGCTTTCTGTTCAAAATTGCACCCAAAGGAATTTCTATACTTTCTACTTAGATTCCTCTCTTTTCCGCCAAATTTCCCCCTTACTGCAGCTATTAAAATATCTCCCCCTTTATCTTTCTCTTCTCAGGGTCTCTGTTGCCTTTGCTCCAGGTCCAGCCCACCTGCTCCTCCCAGTTCTGGACCAGGACCCTCCCCTCCATACACAGTACTCTGAGAAGAGCTCCATTCTTGTTTTGCTGGAAGGAGACATAGAACAGAGGATAGAAAAACAGCTTCAGAAATCACATGCCCGTCATCTGAGATCTAGCCCCTCTATTTACTTGTTCTGTGACCTTGGCCAAATGATTTAGCCTCAATTTCCTCATAAAGTTGATTAAAAATATATTTCGCTATTGGGGTAGACTTAAGGATTGAATTGAAATAACACATGTCAAATGCTTTACATGAGAGAAGAAGATTGATTTTAAGGCATCAACTTGTTGAGAGCCACAGCTGAATCGGGATGGCTCCTGGCATTTTGCCAAAAGGAATGGTTGAGAGGTGACGCCAGTGAGCCATTAAGATGATGATAATTAAGTTAAGCTGTGTATAATTGCTATAACTGGATGATGCTGGATTGAAACAGGCTGTGTATTCAGTTGTATATAGACCCCTGCTGTCCGGCAATAGGGCAGCTCCTGCTGCCTCGGGCACCTGCTACTTTTGAGTTCTGGAGGAGTTCCCGTTGAGTTCTTGCAGAGCCCTGTTGAGGGCTGGGAGAGTTCCCGGGGAGTGCGCATGGAGTGCTGGTGAGAGTTCGGGCAATAAATTAGTTCCTGTTTGAACCTACAAGTTCCTCGTGGCGGCTCGGTTATTTTGTGCCCAGCCAGACTGCGGCATCAACTCACCCCAATCAAGTTGGAAGAACTTGAGTGAAACTTAGAGGGTTGTGTTCCACCCTGAGAGGGACACATTCCCACTTTTAGGGCCTGAATCTTCAAGCTCCATGAGCTTATTGTGAAAGTTAATTTTGTGTCAACATGGCTAGACCCTGGTACTCAGATATTTAATCAAACACTGTCTAGATGTTGCTCTGAAAATGTATTTTAAGTGCAATTAACATTTAAATTCGTAGAGTTTGAGTAAAGCAGATTACCCTTCATAAAGTGTGTGGGCCTCATCCAATTAAAGACTTGGAGAGAACAAGCCTGATCTCCCCAGAAGGCAGAGGAATTGTGCGTCCAGGCTGCCTTTAGACTCAAGCACAGCATCGTCTTCCAGCCCGCAGACCTGCTCTGCAGATTCCAGATATGCCAGACTCCACAACTGCCTGAGCCAGTTCCTTAAAACCAATTCTCTTTTTCTGCATATATACATGTACACACGCCATTATGTGCCTCTGCAGATGCCTGACTAATACAGTTGTCTTAGAAAGCCAGTACCTCGTTCCTCCTCAGCCCTGTCACCAACAACAAGAATTCAGGAACTAGGCAAATGTTTATTAAATAACTGATCAAATCAGTTCCCAAGCTTCCAAAGGATATCCTGTTAATCTCAGATCCCATGCTTTCTGAAGGATAGCCAACTAACCTCAGTTGTTTTTGGACTCACCTTATTGTTATTGTCTAATTTATTCAGTTAGGGACCCATCCATAGTCATATCTAAAATCTACTTGTAATTTAAACACACGTTCCCTATGTTAAATCAAATATCAAGCTGATTGAGGTGGTGTACACCTGTAATCCTAGAGGCTCGGGAGGCTGAGGCAGGAGGATTGCAAGTTCAAGGCCAGCCTTAGCAACTTAGTAAGCCCCAAAGCAACTCCTAGAGACCCTGCCTCTAAATAAAATATAAAAAAGAGCTGAGATGTGACTCAATGGTTAAGAAGCCTCTGGGTTCAATCCCCAGCACCAACAAACAAGCAAATAAATAATAAACAAAAACAAAAAGATATATATATATATATATATATATATATATATATACATACATATATATAAATGTATATATATATATAAATACAAGAAGATAGCTTAATTAATATGCATTTTATATATAAACATTTGGGCATGATCATATTAGAAGAGAGAATGTGATCAGAATGCCTGCCCCTCTCTGTAGGCTCATGTTAAGTGTGACAGCAAATGCAGCCTGATTCAGGTGTGCCACATCCATGTTGCTATATGTAATGTGATTTCCTGAAACTTTGACCATCTTTTGGAAAAATTCCCCAACAAGCAAATTGTAAATGTCCCTCGAATATGGTCATTGCAGTCCTAGAGAATTCTGTGCATGCAAGTGTGCAAAGAATATTTTAGTTTTCAGGTGCATCCAACTTAAAATCCAAGCTCAGTTAATTACCAACAGGTTTTCACCAACATTCGAGTCACAAGACTCAGGTGCACCCTTGGTGAGGCTGGATTGTTACTGAATGGAGGCAGCCATTCTTAAATTCCTGATCCCTTCCCAACAGTGCAGTGGTGCTCCTCTGAGGCTGTGACAGTTTCAGCTCCCCCACTCGGATCTCCTCCATAGAGCCTAGGGCCCATTGTTGAGAGCCACTGGTAAGAAAATTATTTTCTTAATTATGGAGCTCTTTGCCTCCAAACCAGTGATGAGAAGTTGCATCTAATTTCTGCACTTAACAACTGAAAAACAAGAGTGGTCTTTTTATATAGTATTAAACTGTAATAAACTTGAAATGAAATTTTATATAGGAATTTAAGCACAATGATTTTAATTAAGTTCTCTCCAGCTGTGAAAAAAGAGTATTGTAGTAAAAAGATCACTGATGACCTTAAAATATTTTCTAAGTATACATATAGTTTGGTGACATTGTTGTACAATCATCACCATTATCCACCTCCAGAAGTTTTTCATCTTGTAAACTAAATTTCTGTACCCATTGAACACTAACTACCCATTCTCTTCCCTGAGCCCCTGACAACCACCATCCTTCTTCCCGTCTTTATGACTGCTGGAGAACCTCCTCTTTATGGAATCATACAGACTTCGTCCTTTTGTGACTGGCTTATTTCACTTAGCCTAATGTCCTCAGGGGCATCCATGTTATAGCGTGTGTCAGAAGTTTTTCCTTTTTAAGACCAAGTAATTTTCCATTGCATGTATGTATCATATTTTCTTTATCAATGTAGCCAGTAATGGATATTTGGGTTGCTTCTTTTAGGTATTATGAATAATACTTCTGCTAGGTATGGTGGCCCACTTCTGTAATTACAGCAGCTCAGGAGGCTGAGGTAGGAGACTTGCAAGTTTATCACCAGCCTCAGCAACTTAGTGAGGCACTAAGCAACTCAGTGAGACTCTGTCTCTAAATAAAATATAAAAAGGGGGTGGGGAAATGGCTCAGTGGTAAAGCACTCCTGGGCTCAATCCCTGATACCCAAAAAAAAAAACCTTAGAAATACAAATGAATAATACTTCTATGAACTTGACTGTACAAATATCTTTTCAAGTCCTTGCTTTCAATTTCTTGGGGGCATGTAGCCAGAAGTGAAATTGCTAGGTCATGTGATAATTCTATGTTTAATTATTTTGAGGAACTGCCATATTGTTTTCCATAGTGGCTGCACATCTTACACTCCAAAGTGCACTAGTGTTTCCACATCCTTGCCAAAGCAATATTTTCAATTTGTTTATTATTTTTGATAGTAGCCATCCTAATTGGCATGAGGTGACAGCTATGAAATTTTAACAGGTATTTTATTTATTTTATCTTTATGCCATAGATGACTTTAGGAGAAGAATAAAGTTATAAAAAGATAGTTAAAATTATTAATGCTTTTTTAATTTTCCAAAAATGTATGTACTTAAATAATAATATATGCTCATTTTATTAAAATTGTGAAACTTCAAATAGGTAGATAAAGTATACAAAACAACCCAGAATCAAATCACCAGAGAGTCAACATCCCTATTACATTCTTTTAGATTTTGTTCCATGCCTAAATTAGATTTTTTAGAGGTTTAAAAATATACCAAAAACTTCATATTTGCCATTTATGAACATTTCCCATATGATGTCAAAGAAGTTGTAGTCTTAGTTTTATTTTTTATTTTTTGTCATGGTACTGGGGATTGAACCTAGAACCTGTAGTATGCTAGGCAAGGACTCTACTACTGAGCTTTGTCTACAGCTCTTTTAATTTTATTTTGAGACAGGGTCTTGCTAAGTTGACCAGGCTGGTCTTAAACTTGCAATCAACCTTCTGCCTCAGCCTCCCAAATAGCTGGTGTATGCTGCCACATCTGGCTAGTCTGACAGTTTTATAAACATCAGAAATGTAAATATGCTTTGACAAAGAAAGCTAGTCATTTGTCAATGTATCTTCCCTCAGTCTGCAGTGGTAATGAAACTAGATTTGTAGCATTTATATACCTGATCATTTAGAACATGTTGGAAAACTGTCCTGTGGACCAAATTCAGCCTATTGTCTTTTTTGTATGGCCAGCAAACTAAGTATGTTTTCATATTTCTAAGAGGTTGTTTAAAAATTTAATGGAGATATTATATGGCCCAGAAAACTTAAAATATTTATTAGCTGACCTTTTACAGAAAATGTTTGAGGACCCCTAATCTAGAATAGAGTCATTTTCCAGCTTTCCTGGCAGCTAGCTAGGTGGATCCATGTACCTAGGGTCAGGCCAATGTGCCTTATAGAGAAGTGATGTGTGTAGCATTGGGAGCATATCCTTAAGGGACAGAGTGCATAGTCCTTCCTTTTTCCTGCCACTTGAAACACAGTTTTGGAATAGCTGAGGGATAAGATTTAAAAAGTCCAAATCCTTAAGTGGCTGTTGAGCAATCACCATACCAGCCCCAGACCACTAACTACAGATAGTCATGGGGGAGAGATGTAATTTTCAATTGCACTTAAAAGTGTCTGTTACACACAGCAAAATCTGAGATGCCCTACATTATATGCACCATCAGTTTATATACCAGCAAGGAAGAAACTATTCATTCAAAATAGACTATTCCCCAATGCTTTTGTGTCACTTTAAAGTTCTGTTTTAAAAATGACTTTTTAAAGTAGAAAATGTAAACAATTTTTCTGAAGTTTTAAAAAATTATATATCACTCTTGTGTATAAATAAGAATGTACAAAGAAATATAAGAAAAAAATGGGTTAGAGTATTCTGAAAGCTTCTTTAGCTTGTAGTCCAATTCCTCTAAATGATTTTTGACATAAAACCCTCAAGGTTAGATGCAGCATATGTTAAATGAATGCTCCTTTCGTGACTCTGAGACATTCTTACAGCTCCTGGCACCTGGTCTGCAATTTTGATGCTTGTTCACAAACATGTCACAATAGGTTTGTTGCAAGTTGACTGGCTCAGAGCAACCGCAAGGTGTGTACCAGTTACAGAGATGTTAAAATATGACAAAGCATGTTTCAGAAAATCATAGTCCTGAAGTATGAGTACCAGGTGCCAAAGGCAAAAGAGACCATGAGACCAAAGACAAAGGCAGACAGATCCAGGCTAATACAAAGTGTAATTTATTGACAGCTATTGGACAGAAGCATGTCTTGGGTATTTGTGAGACAGGTGGATCCACACACCTCTTGGCAGAAGAAATCGGGTTTTGTATGCTCAGTCAGGTAAGGGGCTACAACTAACCAGAATGTACCTGGCCTTTCCCAAAAAACTATTAAAATGTCTAACATTGGATAATGAATGGTCTAGGTATCAATAGTGGCACAACATACTTCTTTGATTACTGCTTTGCCCTACAGGACTCGAGATGGTGCCAGAGTCATTTGGTGGGCAACACAGCAGTTACAAACAAGATGGCTGTCATCATGTCAAGCTGGAACCTCAGAGTACATCTTAAAGTCAATGACATATGCATTTGCAGAGCACTTGAAAATTACTGAAAACAGAAAACAATGTGCACTTTCAGCTACATTTGTAGTTCACTGTATTTCCTTTGTCTTTAAGAGATTTAATTTATATATTTATTTGTATATTTATTTATTTATGTAGTTGCATTTATGCTGAACTGACAGTTGTACATCCTGCTTTCTCACTTAACTTGAGCATTACTTCATATTATTATTGGTTCTTATAATTTACTGGATATGTCACATACCCCTCTGTGGATGTCCAAGCATCCACTATGTTATTGAAAATTTAGCTAATCAAATTCACAAGCCACAGTTGAACTTCCTGATAATTTTTATATGAATAAGAGTCAAGTAGACAGAACAATTGAGTAGGTTTTCATGGTGTTTTTACCCCTAAAGAGGAAATGTCCTTAAAATTCTTTTTTTAAAAAAATGTTGTTAGTTTCTGACTAATATGACCTTTATTTATTCATTTATTTATATGTGCTGCTGAAATTTGAACCCAGTGCCTCGCACACACAAGGCAAAATGCTCTGCCACTAAGCCACAACCCCAACCCCTTAAAATTCTTCATAACAATTGAGAAGCTTTATCTAAGCAGTTTACAAAGAGAAGACTTTTACTTAGTCTCACTTAATAAAACAACCTCATGCTCCATGATTGCCAAAGAAAGCACAGAACTTGCAGTTCATAGAAACAAATGTGATTTACTCTGAAAACCATTTTATCCAAATGCCTCTGTATTAACTTTTCCTGTGACCAAAATACCTGACAAGAACAACTTAGAGGAGACATGTTTTATTTTGGCTCATGGTTTCAGCGATTCAGTTCATGGTCAGCAGGTTCCAAGGTAGAAGCAACTGGTGGAAGGGGATGGTGGAGGAAGGATGCTCAGCTCATGACAGCCAAGAAGCAGTGAGGGAGGAATGGGGACAGAATAGTCCCTAAGGTCATGACCCCAATGACCTACTTCCTTCAACCATGCCTCATCTGCCTACAAGTACCACCTCCCAGTGGTCCATTTAAATTATTAATCCATTAAGTGAATGATGGATGAGGTCAGAAACCTCATGATTCTGGGGTTATAGATCAGTAGTAGAGTACTTGCCTAGCCCATGGGAGGCACTGAGTTCAGAGCCTCAGCATCATATAAAAAAATAATAAATAAATAAATAAATAAATAAATTTAAAAATACAGAAACCTCATGATCCAATTACTCCCCCAAAGCACTCTCCCCCCCACCACCACCTCCAACCTTGTTGCCTTGGGTACCATATTTTCAACACATGAGCTTTTTTTAGATGACATTCAGGATCCCAGCCATAATGGTCTCCTTAAAAGGTTGGGAGGAAACCTTGAATGCTATTAGATTAGGTTTTAAGAAAGGCGCAGGAAGAGAAAAGCATTGAAAACAGAATGAAAAGCTCAGGTCAGGTTAAGGCTATCTTCTTGTAGGAACAGGTACTGAAAGAAATAAGGGATGGGAATTGGTAGCATATTAGTGGGTCTCCAAAAACAGAGTGGAATGATGGCCAGAGCTGAAAGGGGAGAGAAAGAGACGAAAGAAAAAGAAAAGAAAGTTGGAGAGAGGGAAGGAAGGAATGAAAAAAGGAAGGAAATAAAGAAGGATGGATGGACAGACAGTACCATCAATGATACTGGTACTGATAATCATAGTCGTAGGACAGCAATGTCTGTTTTATTATTCTGGGGCAATTATTTTGGTTGCTGTTCACTTCACTATAAACTTGTGGGTCATTAAAATTTTGAGACATCCTAGGCAGAGATTATCCCATGCACAATTAAGGATTATGGCTCCTAAAAAGATTTTCATGTTTGAAAAGCACAGCAGCGAGTACTGAGAGCAGGAAAGAAGAAATAAACAGCCCCTTAACAAGTAGGGCATCCAGTTCATTCTTAGTTTGTTCTGAATTTGACAGAAGCAATCTGTAGGGACTACCCAGGGCTACAAGATGGAGTATTTATCCTTGATATTTTATGAGTCAGAGGAAAGAGATTCGAGCATTCATTAGAAATTCCCCATCCCCTTGCTCTTTTGGTCAGTTACTGATATAAAGAAATGAAAACTGCAGTGCAAGATAAAGAGAGCAAGTTTGTTTAGACAGGAGTTTGCTATGTATTCAATGTCAATGTCAATGTCTGTCTTTGACAATCACAATGTTAAATAATTTAGAATGATAATGTCGAACTTTATAAATAGGAAAGAAAGAAACGCAGAGAAAAATTCAAGAGCGAAAGGTGTGATCTCTGAGAGTAAGCCTTCTGGTCTTGCCACAATCTTGAACAAGCACACTTGAAATGTGGTTTAAAAAATCGAATAACATGCCCATAGAATGAGAAAATATTTGCAAATCTTATATCTGATCAAAAGCTTGTATTTGGAATATATAAAGACTTCTTACAATTCATCAATAAAAAGAAACAGAATTCAAAAAATGTACAGAGGATTCAAATCTCTAAATGTATAATTCTGTAAATAAGATATACGAATGACCAATAGCCACATGAAAAGAGGTTCAGCATCAATATAATTTGAGGAATGCAAATAAAAATATAGTGTTATACCAGTTTTTTTCACACCCACTAGGATAGGTATAATTTAAAAAGACAATAACACTTTGGAAAACAGTTTAGCAGTTCTTCAAAATGTTAAATTTACAGTTACTATATGATCCAACAATTGCATTCCTAGATATATGCCCAAGAGAAATGAAAACTATGTCACACGAATATTTATATATAAATATTCATAGCACCATTGCTTAAGAGCCCTCAAATGGAAACACCTTAAATATCCATCAACGGGTAAATGGATATATAAAAAGAAGGTATAGCCACACAATGGAATATTATTGGGCCCTAAAAAGGAATGAAATATGGGTCCATGTTACAACATGGATGGACTTTGAAAATGTGATGCTGAGTAATAAAAACCAATCACAAGGCTTACATATTTTGTGGTTCCATTTATGTGAAATGTCCAGAATAGGTTAGTTCCTAGAAACAAAAATAGAGTAGTACCTTCTAAGGATTGGGAGAGGAGAAAATGAGGGGCAATTGCTAAGGGGTATGGGTTAATAGAAATATTCTAAAATTAAATAGTGGTAATACTTGAACACTATAAATATTCTCAAAACCAGGAATTGAACATTTTATAAGTGTGAATTTTATGGTATGGGAATTATATTCCAAGAAAGCTGTTAGGAAAGTTGATAACAATTAAATTCAGACTGTACACACAGAATTTCTAGAGAATCAGTGCAGAGAAGCTTTTTGATTCACATATTGCCTTTTCTTTATCACTAAATATTGTGAATCACTGTGCTACCTTTGTTTACTTGACTCAATCCTTGAAAGAAAAATTAAAGTGATAATTACTCTTCCATCTGACAAGCAAATATCAATTTTGTTTTCATCATTCATTTCCCATGTTCTTTCAAATTAGGAAGGAAAATGGAACTTTAATTATTTGTTGAGATAAAGGAGACAGGCTTTACTATTTTTCAATTTTAATTACTGCCTTTCAAATATTTTTTCCTTTCAGAATATACTATTAAAGAAGAAGATAGAGTCTCCAGAGAAGGGGGATGGGGGAAAGCATCCACATATTGCTATTTTTTTTTTTTTACAGAAACTTTTCTACATTTAACCTTAGTTTGTCATTCTGTGTGTACTTTTCCTATGCCATATAATTCCAGTTGTGTCTTTTATTTTAGTTCACATTATATCAGGAATGCTTTTTTTCCCCTTGCTTTGGCCTAAATTTCATAATCATTATGGCAGGCAGAATAATCATCATCCACCCACGAGATGTTCACCTCCTCGTCCTGGAACCTGTGAATACATTACCTTATATGGCAAAAAAAGACTTTTTGCAAATGTGGTTCGATTAGGCATTTATGTTAGTCAGATTTCTATGACCATAACAAGTAGTTTAGATAATGAACTGACAAAGAGAAAAGTGTTATTTTGACTCACAGTTTATACAGATATCAGTCCATGGACAGTTGGCCCTCTTCCTTTCGAACCCATAATGAGGGAGCACAATATGGCAGAGGTGTGAGGTAGACCTGAACCACTCACCTTGTGGCCAGGTAGCAAAGGGGAGCAAGGAGGCCAGGGTCCTACTATATTCTTCAAAGGTATACCTCCAGGGACCTGGAAACCTCCATTAACCTCCACCTCACACTGATTCCACCATTTCCCCATGGAGCCACTCTGGGACCAAGCCTTCACCACATGGACTTTGGAGGGACATTAAAGACCTAAACTCTAGCAGGCATCCTGAGATGGAGAGATTATTCTGGATTTTCTGAATGGGCTTGTAATTTAAAAGGTCCTTACAAGGGAAAGGAGGAGGCAGAAGACTCTAAGGAGATGTGACAATGGAGGCAGAGGTCAGAGGGACGCATGCATCAAGGACCGAGGATCCGAGGCAACATCTTAAAACTGGAAACGACACGGAAATCGATTAAGTCCTACAGCTTCTAGAAGGAACACAGCCCTACGGACCAGTTTTGGACTTCTGACCTACAGAATTAAAGATAATAAATTTGTATTGTTTTAAGCCAAAAATCTGTGGTCATTTGCTATAGTAGCAATAGTAAGGGAATACAATTATCATTAAAAAAAATTTTTTTTTGCCTTTTGTCATAATGGACCATAATTTCCCAAACCAAATGTTTAGAAAGGGAAAATGTTCTGAAACAGCAACTGAATCAAGGCAGTAGATCTGTGTGAGTAGAGGTCTGATCTATGATTACAGAGTGTGGCCAGCTTCCATAATGTCAGCCACCAGGTGGGCCTGGGCCGTGTCCACTGACACTACCATCCCCTTCTCTTCTGCAAAGAAAGCTTAACACTGAAAGAGTACTTGGCCATGTCACTGTGAAAACTCTTCATTGTTTTCTCAGGTTTTATTACTTGGGTAACATGCAGCAGGCTCGTCATAAAAACCATATTTTCTGAACCGAAAGTTGTAAAATATTTGAAATCTGGGCTTTTTAGGGAAATCTGGTCCTTATTGTTGTCATACATCTGACTCAGCCGGTGATAGTTTCCTAATTGCCTTGATTGAATTATGTAAGCGTTGCAGAGGGCAGAGCTGGGTTTTGCCTTCTTGATTAATTATGATGCCAAACAGTTTCTTGTGGAAACTCTAGAAGTTTCCATTTTGTCTCTTGAAGTTAGTCCGAGTCCCAACAGATGGAAGCCCAGCAGCAGTCATAATGGATGGGTCATGGAGAGAGACTTGTAAACAAAAGCAAACACTGATTACTGTCTCAACTGTGGAAAGCCCAGAACTTCTTAGCATTCAGATTTAAATGGAGGAAAAAAACAAAAAACAAAACAAAACAAAACAAAACAAAAAAACATGGAACTAATGTTCTCTGAAACTCTTTAACCCTATGGGCAGCTAGACTAGGTTAGGCCACCAAAGCTATAAACCGTGATGATAAAGTACACTTTGTCCAATTAAACTTGGTTAATGTGACACACACATGGTGGTGCGAATTCTTGTTAATAGGCTGCATGGTGATTAGGGAAACCGGCTATTAGTTCACATGAATGACTGTAATTGGTATTATTTGCACAATGGGCCATTTTAAGCCCTTGTTTTCCTCCTTTCATTTTCTGAGTTCTCCTCTGCAACCAGAATGGAAATTGCTATTTCCTTTCCCTTTTCTATCCAAATCATCAGACAGACTGCCTCTCGAGGCAATGGTTCAGAGTTCTTGGAACATCTTCCCTGCATGCTCACCCAAGGCCTGGAGGTAACTCTACTTTTTCTTTGCAATCCTGTCCTCTTTCTTAGATGCTGCCTATTCACTGAACCAAGTGTTCTGGGCGGGGAAACTGCCAATAGGCTTTGATTTTGCTCCTGACATACCCAGGTGGATGGGGTGAGTGTCAAAGGACAGAAAGGGCACAGTAAAAATTTTCTCTGATGTTCAGTGGCATGCCCAGGGCAGGGCAGTGGGAGCAATCAACTCCAGGAACAGGCCACAGAAGATGCATTGTCTGTAGAAAAGTGTAGACCGATATCAAAATGTCTAAAAGAAGTTCAGCTTTTTATTATCACTGTGGACAGTGATGCTCCACAAAGTCATTGATAAAATATCCCTTTCCTTTAAGAAAAATATCTCACACTGGATTAGGTTCTAAATAACTGATGTGATTTAATGCTATAGCCACAGGCTTCAAATAAGAAAAGCTTAATATATTTTTTTAATGTACATTGAATTCTAAGTAGAAGTTAGTTTGGAGAATGTTTGACTCTAGAATTATGCATGGACTCAGACTTTTTGTTTTGTTTTGAGTGCTGGGATCAAATCCAGGGCCTTCTGCATGCTAGGCAAGTCCTCTTACCACTAAGCTACATCCTGACCTCACTTTTTTTTTTTTTTTTTGCTGTTATTGTTGCTGTTTGTTTCTTGCCACATACTGAGGATTTAATCCAGAGGCACTTTACCACTGAGCCCTTTTTTATTTTTTATATTGAGACAGAGTCTTGCTAAATTGCTCAGGCTGACCTTGAGCTTGCAACCTTCGTGTCTCAGTTTCCTGAGCAGCCTGGATTACTGGGGTCCACCCTCACATCAGGTCACATGTTTAAGTGTGAGTTTGTCCTAGCTTAGAATTGTTAGGGTGCAGTTTAAGCCTCCAAATCCTATGATTCTACATATGCCCGGGTTTAACCAGTGGATTAAAAATAGAAAGGCACAGTAATTGTGAGACAAATGGAAAGGAATCACTTTGTCCTTTCTTTCTATATTGCCGCAGTCTTGGCTGGGCACAGAATCACGAGCCACTCAAGCAGGAACAAAACTTTATTTTTGAAAAAGCCGCCAATACTCCGTAGGCGCCGGCAAGCCAGAATCGGCCCACCCACGTGCGCGTCTACCGGAACCAGCCGGCCCCGGAAGGGGGGGGCGACCTCCCCCGGAATTCCCGCCTACTATCCTTCCCCAACCAATGGGAACTCTCCAGGAGTCCCGTAACATGAGTCCCGTAGCAGGCCAAGGTGAACAGCAGGAGTCCAATTACCATATGAATGTAAATCGTAACATAATTATATCATCTCAGTGGCTAGCTGGCGTCGCTTTACAACTAAAGGTGCCATGCATCATATTATTTGCTTGTGGCTCCTAGCACTATATGATCACTTGAGATTAATTTGGTTTAAAATCTCTTGGTTGCAGGCATATTTGACACCAATCTGCTGCACCCTATTCTGAAAAAATGAATGCACAGACATTATTGTGATATCTGGATTTTTTTTTTTTTTTGGTAAAGGAACTTTTAAAATCTCTGCCAAACATACCTTTGTCTTTATGATTTTTACAAACTATTGTGTACCTGTCACTTTATGTGAAATAAACTTTCAAAACCAACATTAACAAGATGGGCTTTGATCACCTGTGAACATATATAGATTGACAGACCTGGCTGTGTATTACAAAAATATTCTGAAAAAAAATTTTTTTATAACTTTATGTTAAAGAGTTTCAGAGAACATTAGTTCCATGTTTTTTTGTTTTGTTTTGTTTTGTTTTTTGTTTTTTTCCTCCATTTAAATCTGAATGCTAAGAAGTTCTGGGCTTTCCACAGTTGAGACAGTAATCAGTGTTTGCTTTTGTTTACAAGTCTCTCTCCATGACCCATCCATTATGACTGCTGCTGGGCTTCCATCTGTTGGGACTCGGACTAACTTCAAGAGACAAAATGGAAACTTCTAGAGTTTCCACAAGAAACTGTTTGGCATCATAATTAATCAAGAAGGCAAAACCCAGCTCTGCCCTCTGCAACGCTTACATAATTCAATCAAGGCAATTAGAAAACTATCACCGGCTGAGTCAGATGTATGACAACAATAAGGACCAGATTTCCCTAAAAAGCCCAGATTTCAAATATTTTACAACTTTCGGTTCAGAAAACATGGTTTTTATGACGAGCCTGCTGCATGTTACCCAAGTAATAAAACCTGAGAAAACAATGATGAGGATTGAACCCAGTGCCTCACACATGCAAGGCAAGCGCCCTGCCACTGAGCCACAACCCCAGCCCCTGAAAAAATATTTTTTGATGATTAAATTTAATCTCTTAAAATGAAAAAAATATTGTTTCTTACTGAGAGTAAATGACATATTTATAATAAATGGTATATAAACATATTTTTCTCTGTTGTTAAGACAAAAATGTAAGCCTAATTAAAATTAATTTTATAATTAATTAGAATTAAAAAGAAGCAATCCCTTATTCTTTTCCTTTTTTGTATTTTAAGATGTATTTTAATTATTTTTTTAACAATATTTTTTCTGCCATGATCACATAAATGGAGCAGAAATAAATTTTCCCTGGTCATTAGTATGATTCATCTCATTTTGTGCTATTGACAATAATTTTGGCGTAGAATGTGTTTAAAATGATATGAGTTAAAAATGATGTGCTCTTGGTGTCAACTAACTTAGGTATGCCACTGCTAATAGACCCAGTGAGTGAAAGTTTCGTGACACAGTGACAAAAGATCAAGTGCTACAGAAAAGAAAAAATATGAAGAGGACAGCGTCACTTCTCATTCATTTTGTTGAGAGTGTGCCTACCTGAATAAGAGGTCTACTTTCAGGACTGGTCTGATTTGAGAAGCTACTGGGGCTACTGGTCCTGTTGGTTATCACCCAGGTGCCATTTCTTTAATTGGAAGGGAAGCTTTTAATCCACATTTAGAACTTTCAGGCACAAAAGTATAGATAATGTCATTCCTTCCACAGATATTTTTGACTGCCTATTATATGCTAACAATCTCAGCAGCGGGATCCAGCAACGAATGAAGAAAAGCCTTGCCTTCATTGAGCTTGCGTTATACTAGGGGAATACATGTGACCTCCATTTAAATCAGATATAAGACAGGGTCATTATTCCAGAAAATTCTCTTGTGTCTCTTTATTATTTTTTATTTTTTTTTAAAGAGGAATAGACAAAGTGGAGCAGAGGGTACATATATATTTTTTTAAAGAGAGAGTGAGAGAGGAGAGAGAGAGAGAATTTTTAATATTTATTTTTTAGTTCTCGGCCGACACAACATCTTTGTTTGTATATGGTGCTGAGGATCGAACCCGGGCCGCATGCATGCCAGGCGAGCGCGCTACCGCTTGAGCCACATCCCCAGCCCAGTCTTTATTATTTATTTTATTATT
This sequence comes from Spermophilus citellus, assembly GCF_964194105.1. NCBI lineage: Eukaryota > Metazoa > Chordata > Mammalia > Rodentia > Sciuridae > Spermophilus > Spermophilus citellus. The sequence goes on along the minus strand of NC_138187.1, from coordinate 74,688,561 downwards.
TGGCACTGGGAATTGAACTCAGGGGTGCTTTACCACTGAGCTATATCTCTAGCCCTTTTTATTTTTTATTTTGAGGTGGGGGAGTCTCATTAAGTTTCTGAGAGCCTCACTAAATTGCTGAGACTGTCCTCAAATCTGCAATCCTCCTGCCTCAGCCTCCCCTGCCACTGGGAATCAGATGTATACCAAGTGCCTAGCTCTTTTTAATAAGTGTCCACCTGCCAGATGCAACTATTGTTCTGATTTATAGAAGACAGATAAATGTTGCTTATTCTTTAAAATTCTTTTAATTAACCATAATATTTGTACACATTTATGGGATTATAGTATGATATTTTGATACATGTATAAAATGTGTCCTGACCAAATCAGGGTAATTAACATTTCTATCTCCTGAAACATTTACCATTTCTGGGTGTTGGGAAACTTTGGAATCTTTTTTCTAGCATTTCAAAATATGTAATCAGTTGTTTTTGACTATTGGTACTCTACTGCTATAGATCACTAGAACCAATTCCTCCTATCTAACTGTGCTTTGGTCCCTGTTATTTAATCTATCTATATAGTGTAGCTTTTTCTTGAGCTCCATATAAATGAAATATTACAGTGTGTACTTTTTGTATCTGACTTTTTTTCAAATCACCATAAATAATGTTTTTGAGATTCATTTGTAGTGTAACACATATTAGTCATTCGTTCTTTTTTTTAATCACTGAGTAGTGTTCTACCCTGTGAATATACTCTAATTGGTTTTTCTATTCTTTTTGTTGATGGACAAGTAGTTGTCTCAGTTTTGATCTGTTATGAATAAAGCTTTAATAAGGATCCTTGAGGAGTGTTTTCAAGGATATACTTACTTGCTTCTTTTGAGTAGGACTAGAATTCCTGAATCATAAGCAACTCTATACTTAGCATTATTAGAAATAGCCAAATAGATTTTTCAAAGAGATTGTACCATTTTACATTCCCATCAGCAATATGATCCCACTCTCTCCCTGCTTTAGTTTGCATTTTAATTATCCCCCAGAGGCCCCTGTGTTAAAGGCTTGATTCCTGGGGTAGCACTGTTGGAAGGTGGATGAGACTTTAAGAGGTGCAGCCTTACGGGAGACCTTCAGGTCACTGAGGGCATGCCCTTAAAGGGGACCATAGCCTCCTTTTGCTCCCTGGCCATGAGCTGAGTTTTGCTTTGCCACACGCTGCTACCATAACGTGCTGCCTCACCACAGTGTCCAAGAAACAGAACCAGTCTATCATGGACTGAACCTCCAAAACTCTTAGCCAACATAAATCTTTTTTCTTTATAGTTGATTGTCTTAGGTATTGTAGTAATGAAAAGTTGACTAATAACCCCCCCCAACCCCCATAACATCTGTTGAACTTGCACTGAATCTAAAGATCAATTTAGGGAGAATTGAATCTTAATGCTACTGAGGTTTGCATTTCATAAAAATTGTGTATCTCTGCATTTATTATACCTCCTTTATCTCAGCATTATTTTTAGTTTTGAGGACTTCCCATGATTTTTATTAAATTTATTCAAACATGTTTAATGTTATTGATGCTGTTATAAATGGTAGCTTTCTAAAATTTAATTTGCAATTGTTTGTTGCTTGTATATAGAATTACAGTTGATTTTTGTGTATCCTGGCATGCAGAAATACAATTGATTTGACCTTGTATTCTGCAGTCATATTAAACTCAATACAATAAAGTCATATTTTTTTATTCCTTTGGATTTCTATGTATAAAACCATGCTATCTGTAAATAAAAGTTTCAATTTTTTTCTTTCCAAGTATTATAACTTGTACCTCTTTTTTTGTTGTCTTCTTGTACTAGCTAGGCTCAGTAGTCTAATATTGAATGGACATGGTTAAGAGTGGATATAATTATTATATTCTCGATTTAGGAGGATATAATAACTGGAGAACATCCAATAGTCCATCACTAGGAATGATAGTAACTGCCAGTTCTTTGTAGAATGTTTTATCCAGTTGAGAAAATTCACTTTTATTATTGGCTTCTATTACTAGTTTTTGTCTATGAACCACTATTGACTTTCATTAAAGACTTTTCCTTTATTTACTAAGTTAATCGAGTATTTTGCTCCCTTATTTTGTTAATGTGGTAAATGACATTGTCTTAGTCTCTTTTTGCTGTTGTATCAGAATGCCCCCCATACACACCAGAGTTATAAAGAACAGAATTTTATTCTCACAGTTCTTGAGGTCCAGAAATCCAAGATCAAGTTGCTAGCTTCTGGCACAGGCCCCCTTATGCATCCTCACAGGGCAGAAGGTAAAGGTAAGGGAGATAGAACCCATTTCTGTAAGCTCATTTTATAGTAGCATTAATCAATTCATGAAGGTGGAATCCTGGTGACCTAAGCATCTCCTAGGAAGCCTACCTGTTGCATTGGGGATGAAGTTTCTGACTCATAAATTTTGGAGTGAACACATTCACATTATAATAGACATTGTTTGCTTTTTAATGTTAAACCAATTTTGCATTCCTAGAATAAATCCCACTTTGTATTGAAGTTTTATCCTTTCTGCATGTTGCTGAATTGGTTTTCTTATACTTTATTAAAGATTTTGTGTTTCTGTTTATGAGGAATATTAGTCTGTGGTTTTCTTGTAATGTCATTTTCTCAATGTTATATTGGATTTATAAACTAAATTAGGAAATACTGTCTCTCCCTTTATACCCAAAAGAGTTTGTACACTATTGCAATTACTACTTCCTTAAAAGTTTAGTAGAATTCATCCGTGAATTTGGGTTGTAGAATTCTCTTTAAAGTAAGCATTCAATTTCTTTTAACAAATAAGAATTTTTATTCCTTCTTTGCCCCTTTTGCAAAATCATGTTTTTGAAGGAATTTTTCCATTTCTAAGAAATTTCTCAAATGAGTGGATAAAAAGTTTTTCATGTCGTTGTGCCTTTAGTATTTATTCCATATCATAGGATGTAGACTGGAAGCCTTTTATTCATTCCCCAAATTGTCTATGGCTGATTTTACTTTTTTTTTTTCTTTATAAGGCTTATTGATGTTAGTAATTTTAAAACAATCCAAAAACCTTTGGATTTTTTTCCTGTCATTTGTCTTCTTCCTATTTCATGAGTTTTTGCTTTCATCTGTGGTTTCCCTCTTTGAGTTTCTGTGGTTTGCTCCAATATTGTGATTTTAGCTTCTTGGGGAAAAAGCTTCCCATACTGAACTTTGAATATTTCGTTTCTAATATAGTCATGTGTCTCTTAACCACCAGGATGCATTCTAAGCAGCACACTGTTAGGTGATTTCATCATTGGGTGACCATCGTGGAGTGACCTTATACAAACTTCAAACTTGAAAGCTGCAAAGTCCCTAAGTGATGGGATCTTATGGGTTCGCCATTGCCCCAGTACGGCTGGGCACAAATAACCGGGAGGTGACAAGAGACTTGAAGGTTGAAACAGGAACTGCTTTATTGCGGGGAAACAGTGGGAACTGGGGAACTCAAGGTAGCGGGCACCGAAGGTAGCAGGAGCCGCTTTATTGCGGGACAGCAGAGGTATATATACCTAACTGATTACACACAGCTTGACTCAATTAGCATCATCCAGATACAGCAATCAGTCAATAAGGAATCTCTACCATCTTAATGGCCCGGTGGCATTGCCTCACAAACCACTCCTCCTGGAAAACTGCCAGGTGCCATCTTGACTTGATTTGCGGTCCCCAACATGCCATGATATATGTAGCCTGTTGTTGACCACATTGCTATTTGGTGCATGACTGTGTGCCTAAAGTTATGTAACTAAGGACTGCTTTGGCTGGAATATTTTTATTGTTATTTAGTTCAAGACATTTTCTAATTTCCATTTAGATTTCTTCTTTGATCCCTAGCTTGCTAAGAAACATGCCACATCATATTCCGTCATCTCGGGAGTTTTCTAGTCACTTTATTGTTACTGAGTTCTGGTTTGCCTTTCTTGTTGTCCACTCTACAGGCACAGTTAAGGCCCTTTTATTTATTTATTTATTTTGAGTTAAGGCCCTTTTCAAGGTAGAGTGCAATAATTCTTATAATACGCTCCTTTTTCAAAAACACTTTAATTATTTTTTATTTTTCTCAGTTTTGCATCCGCAATGTTAGCAGAGATCCTTTTATTTAACAAACATTTAGTCAGAAGTAGCCACTTGTTCATCTGAATCATACTTTCCTGTGATAAGGCTTTTCCTGGTTCATCACATGGATCTAAAAAAAAAGTTGCTTGTGGGAGGGAGGAGAGAAAGGAAAGGAAGGTTCTGGGAAGGAGATTGAGCAACTAATGTTGCATGCATATACAATGAGGGCACAATGAATTCCACTATTTATAATTATAAATGCACCAACAACATTTTTTTTTAAAGAAGGCACGGTGGTGCATGCCTGTAATCCCAGCAGCTCGGGAGGCTGAGGCAAGAGAATTGAGAGTTCAAAGCCCAGCCTTAGCAATTTAGCAAGTCCCTGCCCTAAGCAACTCAGCGAGACCCTGTCTCTAAATAAAATACAAAATAGGGTTGAGGATGTAGCTCAGTGGTTGAGTGCCCCTGAGTTCAATCCCTGGTACTCCCCCATCAAAAATGTTTTTTAAACATTGACTTACAACATGGTCAGGCATAGTATGATTTTTACATAAACTTGGCTAATATAGACCTCAGGGAGAGCGAGTTCCACTTCAGTGAAGAGAAAGAATCCACCAGTGCCTCATCAGGAGATTCAGTTTCAGTAATTAGCATTGAAGGAATATTCTACCAAATGAGCCTAGTTAGCCAGGACACAGGCCCTCCGGTTTCTGTCGAAGCTGAATATTATCGCCATGCCCTTACCACTCAATCTGAAGTCAAAGACCTGAAAGTTCTTGACAATGTCTTCTGGTGTCACAGACTTGAGGATCACCACCACATTCCTATGGATCTAGAAGCAGATTGGAACCTGGGCTGAGAATTTTATTCATGCTTTGTAGCAATCTCCTTAATCTTGAGGTCCTCTAGTACTGAAGGGTCCTCTGGTTTGGCCCAAGGTCTGTCTGGAGAGCCCAGGAGGCTGTAGGCTGTGACAGTGATGCCCTTGGAGGGGCAGTACTGAATCAGTTTCTCCTGGGTGAGGTATGGGTGACACTCCACCTGATTAGTCACTGGTTTATATTTGAGTCTAGATTTGTTCAAGATCCTTTCAATCTGGAAGTGGTTGAAGTTGTAGACACCAATGGCTTTCACCAATCCCTCATCCTCAGCTCCTCTATGACCTTCCAGGCATCCAAGAATGTTAGTTTACTGATAAGGCTGTGGCCTTTATCATCTTTGGGGAATAAGTCCTTGCAAGATTGAAATCCTGAGTCCAATAAAAAAGATAGACATCCAGATAGTCCAGTTTCAGATCCTTGAAGGTCCTCTAACAGGCTTCCGTCAGAAGGTTTCTCTCAAAGAAGGTGCACCACAACTTGCTAACAATAAAGAGGTCCTCCCATGTCACCACCTTCTCTTGGATCTTCTCTTGCATGGCTTCTCCCACCTCATTCTCATTCTGATAGATGTAGGCACAGTCTATGTGCAATATCTGCATTAATGGCCACCTTCCTAGGTTCTTTGAGTTTGCCTGAGGGAGACTTCCAGTTGCCCAAACCCAAAATGGGCATCTTAGCTTTGGTGCTGAACTCCAAAGGTGGCCACGGTTGGTGCAGAAACAGCTCTATGACAGCAGATAGATGTCTGGTGTCGTGATACAATTCTTACTTATTTCACATGTATTAAACTGTGCTACTGTTTTTTTTATCAGTTTACTATCTTTTTTTTTTCCTTAAAGGTGTCACTAACCACATTTTGAGTGTTGTGCTCTGATGTTATTTCCCCCATAAACTCTATGCTATTTACAGGGTAGTTTTGAATACCATGATGATTTTTGGTGACACCTATGTTGCACTATAGGGGAACTGACTGAAATTTAGAGAGAGAGGTTCAGATCTAGTGGCTAGTGCTGAGAAATGAGTCATGATGAATGGTGGGATTTTAGGAGAGAAAGAACAGGAGGGAAGGAGAGAAAAGGCATATGCAAAACTGTAGGATTACAGGGACACACCATATAATGTGTGACCTGGGAGTTGGGGGCTGCTTGTGGACCAAACAAGAGAAAAGGGGTGGTATAGGATTAGTCCTGAGGCATCAAAGCCAACAGTGGTAGCCAGGCAGTGAGCGTTGGCGTTAGGAGATGAAGCTCTGAGACCCTCAGTGTTTCTATCAAAGGAAATGTGGAGGTGAGGGGATTGGGGCAGGTGGGTTTTCTCGAGAGTTAGAGTAGTTTCAAGATTTAAATGAGATAATACTTGGTGTCTGTTTGGAAAGGGACAAGAGATTTAAAAGTAGGAGAACACTATGCCTGAGAAGATGGATGGGATAAGATGGGGGAATGTGTGCCAGCACAAGAGGGAGAATATAGCACAAGGAGGAGGATGAGACACACATAAATAAAAACCATGTCACAGCCTTCACAGTTTTGCTTTGGTTTATTTTCAGTGCCTGAGCAGGAATTGCAATGGGGACTTGGTATTACTTCTGTCAAAACTGTCAGGTACTTTATGAAATGGTTTGAGAAGGAAAGATAACTCTTTGGGTAGAAAACAATCTTTATTTTTAAAAATAAAGTTAACGTTCTTCCTTAAAAAATGGTTAAAGTCATAAAACAGCAAAGGAAGAAAAAAATATTTCTTCATAAAGAATATGACCATATCTAATATTTTAATGTATTTCCTTGGACTATTTTCCATGTTGTTTAGTTACGAGTAGACTATATACTAAAAATTAGGTAGCACAGACTGATCATTTTTAAAACATTGCTTTCAGGTTTTAAAAGTCTGTATCCTGACATAAAACTCAGGAAATATACAAAAAAAAAAAAAAAACACTAGATAAAATTAAGATGACTAAGAATCCCATCACTGAGTGTTTTGTGGGTTTAATTGATGCTTAATTTATTCAGTTTGGTACCATAATATCTCACGTGTGGTCGTTTTAAAGCATGGGTATCACAGGTCTATTTAGAGGTTCTATATTAGATCACAGGATAACTTGCCTCAGAAGCTCCTTCAGTTTGTTGACATGCAAATTCTCAGAAAATCTACCTCAGGCCCTTTGAATTGAAGTCTCTGGAGGGTGGACCCAGGAGTTAGCAATTTTTACAACCTGCTCAGCTGTTTCTTGTAATAAAATTGGAAAAATGTGATCTAGGTGGAAGCTAAGATGAAGTGGAACTTTGGTCCAGGTATCTGGCTTGTAAGCCTTTTCCAGTGAAAATTGTGGAAACATTAAGGTCATTCGGAAGTGATAAAACTAAAATTTACTTAACTGTGATGCTGTAGGTATTTTATATAGAGAACATAAATTTCCCCAGGAGTCTAAGTACAACTTTAGTGACATTAAAAATCTTATTTCAGTAATATGTGTCTCGAAGCTGCATAATGCAGTCCAGCCCTCTTTAAAACCTTCCTAGTCAGCTCTAGGAACCCAGGTTGGCGTGTCCTGTGTTCTCCCTGGAAGCACTTGAGGATAGAATTTCATGGCTTCACTAATATTTCCCTACATTATTATCTCTCTTCCCTTTCTGGTGCCACTGGTACCTGCATGCCCCTTATCCAATCCCACTGGCACCCATTGTATTATATGAAGAAATTAAATAGTTTTTACACTGCAATCTAATTATTAGAGATCACAGGTTTTTATGTATTAAGATGCTAATTCAGGTTATTAAAATAAAATATTATGCTTTCAAAAACTAAACATAAATGCAGTAATTAAATCTAATACTAAGGGAGAGGCATTGCAGTACTTAAATTATTTCCTTTTTATTTTTAGCAAAAAGTGTTGTGTTTGCATATTCTCTTATATTTAGCTGCCTTACTTTATTTATATAGGTTTGTTAAAAATAGAATATTCATGAATTTTTGTTAAGGAGTATTTGCTGAGAGGCTTCGTATATGCACTCCCCAGAAGGACTGAAGATACCCCCTTATGACAGGAATGGGACGGCAGAGTAGACAGCAAGCAAATCATTGCACAGGTAACCTTTAGTCTCATGGTATGCTCCCTCAAAGAGGAAAATGCAGGAGGCCATGTATAATGGGACCTTTGTCCTGCAATTGTGTTGGGAAAATGTTGGAAATTTCCCCAAGCCAAGACAATGAAGGATGAATTCGAATTAGTGTTGTATTGGTTGGAAGAAACACTATTTCAGGCAGAGAAAATGGAATGTGCAAACCTCCAAGGCTAGAAAAAAACTTGGAGCATTCAGATAAAAAAGAAGCCTAGGGTGGCTCAAGCCAGGCGCAGAGGTTCTGTGCAGACCATGCAGCCCTCTTGGGGATGTGGGTGTCTTCCCCAGATGGATGGGAAAGCCTTTCGAGTATTCGAGATAGGGTGGCACCATGATTGGATGTGTAGTCTGAGAACATTCTGGAAGCTCTGTGGAAAATGAAATAGGGAGGGACAGCAGTGGGCTAGGGGGGATTAAGAGGCTACTTGTACTAGTCAGAGTGCTCCAGATAAACAGAACCGATAGGGTGCGCTGCACGTGCGCGTGCTCGAGCACACACGTCTATATAATAGGTAAGAGAGATTTATAAGGAATTGGCTCATTTGATGATGGAGGCTGACAAGTCCCAAGATCTGCAGTCAGCAAGCTAGAGACACGGAGTGCTGGTGGTATAGTTCCAATCTGCGTCCAAAGACCTGCGATCCAGGACAGCAGATGGCATAAATTCCATTCTGAAGGCTGGCAGCCTTAAGACCCAAGAAGAGCTGATGCTTCTGTTCAAGTCCAAAGGCAGGGAATGACCAATGTCCCAGCCGAGGCATTCAGGTGGAAGACATTCTCTCTCACTCACAGGAGGGTCTGTCTTCCTGTTCTGTTCAGACCTCCAATCTATTGATGAGTTTCCCTTTCCCCACATTAGGGAAGGCAATCTGCTTCACTCAGTCTACCTATTTCAATGTCCATCTTGTCCAGAAACCCCTTCACAGACACACCCATGGTAATGATTGATCAAATGTCTGATGTTCTGTGACACAGAAACTTAACCATCTGTGTGGTTGGGATGTGAGGTGTGCCCCCAAAGCTCCTGCAAATGCGGGAGTATTCAGGAGTAAAGTGATTAGATTATGAGAGCTGTAACCTACTTGGCAGGTAGGCAGGTGTGCTGTGGCTAGAAGAGGTGGGTTATGGGGGCAGTGCCTGGGAAGGGTGCACCTGCCTCTACTAGACCTCTGTCTGCTCTTCTGCCCAGTTGATTATATGGTGATTGTAGCCTCCAATTGGACTTTGGATGGGAGGACCTGATGATATTGGGGGATAGAGTACAATGAAGGTAAGGAGAGACCAATAGCATCCTGAGGGTTTTCAAAGTAGCAGCTGCCCACACGTCTCCATGGTGCATGCTCATGTACTGAACATGGGGAATGACACTGTCCTTATTCTCTTCAGTTCGGGCCAATTAGTTTGCAATTCCATTGGACTTATATTAAGTTGAAATCATCCCTCACACTAGATTTTTATGATGTGATTGGTTTTTATTTTTTTTCTGTTATTGCATAATGTGTTTTTAAGAGAAGTTTAGAAAGTAGGACCAGAGGTTGCCAGACAGGACATCATTGTAAATCAAGGACTAAACTTCTTGCTTTCTGATTTGCTTAAAAAATTTGCATAACTGAGTGTGACTAACTGTATTATCAATATCTTAATTATAGCATTTTCATTAAAATGTAATCACAAGGTATGAAAAATAATATTATATTTTAAAACATTTCCATAAATTTTGAAAGCAGAAATTGAAAGTGATGATAAGAACTCAATTTTTAGCTTCTAAATTTATATATTTTAATGGATCATTATCCTTACCTAGGGATTTTTTAAAAAAATATTATTTAGGTACATGTTTCTTCTTGCACATCAAGAAGTCAATATAGCTGTCAGTCTAATTCATAATTAATTACTCTCCAACCTACTAGGTTGGGAGATTGCAAAAGACACACAACAGAAATGAATTGAATCAGGGTTTCCTTAATGAAAATGCAGCAGACCCTTATACTTTATTAATTTTCCTGGTTTCCCTGAGCTCCTTACCTTACGAACACTTGAAAAAATAAATTTTCATTGTAGCATATAAAATATATTTGGGCATGAAAAAATATTAAATACTATTTTTGACCAAATATTAAGTATAAGCATAGGGCCATCTTTTAGTTTTTATTTGTGCCAGAATAATCTTTACCTCCCCTCCTTGCTTTTTTCTACCTTCCTTCCTTCCTTCCCTTCTTTCTTTTTCTCTCTTCCCCTCCCTTTCCTTTCCTCTCTCCCTTTCGTCCTTTCATTTAACTAAGCACTAGGCACAAAGCACTTTGCCACAATACTTAGCATCTTAGTTAATTTCTGCTGCAATAACAAAATATCTTAGATTTGGTAATTCATAAATAATAGAGATTTGTTTCTCTCAGTTCTGGAGGCTAGAAAACCTAGTTTCAAGGTGCCAACAGATTTGGTGTCTAATAAGGGCTGCTCTCTGCTTCAAGATGGCGCCTTGTTGCTGCGTCTTTCAAAGGAGCCAAATGCTGTGTTTTCAGATGGTGGAAAGAATGAGCCAGGCATGGTAGCACATCTTCTCTAACCTCAGAAACTCAGGAGGCTGAGGTAGGAGGGCGTAAGTTTGAGGTCAGTCTCAGCAATGCAGCGAGGCCCTAAGCAACTGAGTGAGAACCTGTCTCAAAATAAAAACAAAA